>NC_134486.1:348383044-348435544 GCF_040206685.1 Ascaphus truei
ACAGTAGATTGTGGTCATCAAGCAAACACCTACATCTTCATTCTCTCTCTCTCAACCTTTATTTTAAGCGTTAACTCCAATCGCTTCGCTTTCCTCTATTCCGATTCCTCCACTCTTCTCCAAGGTGACATAAACTTCCATATTGATGATCTCTCTGTTCCCTGGTCCTATTTCCTTGTTTCTTTAACCTCCTCCTTTGGCCTCCATCTCGATCAATATCCAAATTCTTAATGTCTGGCTATAGTATATAACTCCCCAACTCTGGCCAAGCATGCATTATTTACTGTACAGTATACAGTATACCACCCGTCTTCGCTGCTCTCTATACAACTTTTCTCGCTTATTCCACCCTACCCCTGGAGACCACTGTATAACACAAACCGGGCATGAGGTGGTGAAAGCATCCGTGGAAGCCACGCACTGACCAATGGACTGTGCGTGTGCTCATCACATTGCAAGACAAAAAGGCTGCCCACCACTAGTGAAAGGTCAGTACTTAGCCACTTTATTAGCAGAGTTCTGTGTCAGACTGTTCTGAGGGCTGCAAACCCAACCAATGCAATGGATCTTTATCCTGACGATTTACTTTGTATTTGGTGTTCTTATCTCTACACTTTATTAGAATAAATATACTTTAAAGCGTTGCTTACATACAAATATAAATATTCATATGAAAATCCAAAAAGCAATTTAAGATTTTTTTAGATACAAAATAACAACCAGCGATACTGTTGCTCGGTACACAGCTATTCCTAAAATATTTCCATTAACGAATTAAAGGAATAAAGCTGATGTAACAGGTTAAACCAACTGAGTGAATGGTATCAATGAATCAGCAAGTACAGGAACAGCAGAGATAGATGAATTCATTTAGATTGTAATCTATTTGAGCTCTCCCAATCATTTTTAATCTCTCCAATAGAGCAGGCTCTGATGCTGCTTCTGATGCACAAACCATACTAAGTTCTCCTGCTTCCTTATCACAGTTGAATACAGAGCATCCTCTTTGTGTTAATGATAATACAGTGACTGCTTCAGCTTAAAAATAAGATACACTCTGATCTGTAGTTTCATGAAAGCCTCTACAGACATAGCAAAAGTTTGATTTATGCCAACATCGGATAGGGGGGATTCTTTGAGAACCAAGGCTCCAAGGCATCTATAGTACTAGGTGTGTTTGCAGTTTTGGATGACAATAGATTGTAAGCTCTCCAGGGCAGGGATTTATTTGCCTATTGTCTGATTTTGTTTGTTGCACTGATTGTATTATAATTCCTTGTATTATATTTTACTGTACACTGTGGGTATTATATAAATAAAGAAATACATGCAATGTACATTATTATATTATTACATGTACTGTATAAAGCAGTTGTTCAAGGTACTGTCCCTAAACTGGTGCTGAAAGAGAAATGATCAATCATGTGATTATAATGTATGTATGTCTTTATTATAACAGGTATTATAATTGCATGATGCCATTATAGCTCCCTACAGTTTATAGATAATTTACTGTTACATTAGTTTTTTCTATTACATGGGTTTGGGTATTGTACCGTCCTAAAAGTGCAGAACTCCTATTATGTTTAGAAGCTATACTAAGATGCATAACTGCATGTGGACTCAGATTATTGAGCCATGGTGTATATTGACCTTTCAGAGATTCAGTTAGATCCCCAGAGCCATTTCACTTTTACAGCAATACTGTTATAAAAGCCTTTTACCTTTACTATTTATGGAGCTTCCGACACAGAGGAATGGTGTGAGCTAAAAAGGTTCCAAATAGCCAAGAGGAAGGGCCCAAAACAGCAAGTAATAAAAGTGCATAGAGAAAATTGATTATTTATAGCATCAAGTAACATAACTGTTTTACACAAGGATTTACCTGGCTCAGCCATTGTCCATGCCTCACACTTGAAGTGTCCGCTGGGATCAGATGGAAGACCAAGGCCAGCAAGGTTACTTGCAGCGATTTTAAATTCATAAAATAAATTTTCCGACAAGTCCTCAACCTATTGGAAACAATACCAATTAGATATTGTTAGTTAACTATATATCACATATTGCACACAAGTAACAGAACGTATACTACAGGAATGCAGAGGAAATGTCCAATACTTCTTATATGTGTACATTGAATTTCATGCAGCATCAGTTTACTGGACAGTGAGATCAAAATGTTTATAAAAAATTGGAACTGCATTTCTCACAACTGATGCCAATAATTTATATACTAATGTTTACACAAAACAAGATGGTGAAATGTATTGACACAAAACAATTAAGATGCAACCTTTAATGCATAATATGCATAATATTAGGTCAAATAACTCACTACACGCTCCCCGTCATGTTTCCCCTTCACTGCTCCTGTACACCAAGCCCATGTGGACATGGTTAATTTAAATAAGAAAAGGTAGAGACTGCTTGAAAATCCTGGATTTAGGGGCCTATGCAGAGAGCAGCGCTATTTCGAAATTCGCCATTTTTTGGAGAAAATCGCGCAGAAAGCAGCAGAAAATGGCGAGTTCCGAAAAACGCGCCAATTTTTCTTTTCTATTTGTAAAACTCGCCTCGCGGCTGGCGAGAACCTCAATCTCGCCAGTTTTAAAAATATCCGTATGCAGAGAGGCGCGAACGGCATCTAGCGGCTGTTCGCGCCAATAAAATGGCGCGATTGTCTCCTTTTTGCCTCGCCAGAAAAAACTGGCAAGAAGCTGCCGCTCGCGGCCATTGCAAAGGGGAAAAAAAAGGTGCGAATTTGTTTTTACACGTTTCTGAAGCGCGCATCTCGCCAATTTAAACTCGCCACACGCATCCATGTTAAACATAGCAGAATTCGCACTTTTCTGCATATGGAGAATAAAACTCTCCAAAAAAGCTACTTTTTAATAAATTCGCCAATTTTAAAATTCTCTGCTCTCTGCATAGGCCCCTTAGTCACTTTCTCACCCTCCCCCCCACCCCCCCTTCCCCACACCCCCCCTTCCCCCACACCCCCTGCATTTTAGCTGTGAGGGTCTATTTGCTTCCAGCTGTTAGCACTTCACATCCGGAGAACACTGTTTGCTATAAGACCACACTTCCCATAAACATATATTATGTCTAACTGCCCATCAAATATCTGTGAATGAAATGTATAACCTCTGTTCATTTAATGTAACCATGTATTTGTCATCATAATTCTTTATCCAGGACATACTTGAAGATAAGGGGTAACTCTCAATGTGTTACTTTCTGGTAATCAGATAAGAAGTTACGTGGCCCAATATTTTTTTTTTTGCAGAAATCCGATGTGCACTGCTTATCTGATAGCTGAAACTTGGAGTACAGACAGGGATTCCCTGAACTAGGAGCACCGCTGAATATATGTATTTTTCCTTTTCTTTATTGGTGTGCAGCAACATTTCTTGTTTACGTCCTGGTAAAACATTTTATAAATAAAAATAAAAAACAAACATCTGTAACTCCTGCCAAATCACTTATTGGCAAGAGTGGCACGAAGAGGCACAAAGTTTATGTTTGTATTGTATTTAGAGGTGTGCAAACTTTTCACACACCACAGGGAACTCTAGTTTGGTTTAGTTGCTTCAATCCAAATGTTCGCAACAGGTTCGCTTAATGGTGACAAGTCAACGGGCATTTCATGTTCAATTCGTTTTGATTACTTTTGCTGTCAAAATTTGATCAAATAAAAAAAAAAGGATGTTAAAAAGTTAAATTGTTGCTAATTCACAAATTAAAAAAAAATAGCAAATTTTCCTCTAGATCACACGTTTCTATTATTGACGCCAAACAATGCACTTGACTCACTTAACATCATCGCCTGCTAGATACAGTATCTGTAATGCAGTGTGTAATAAATTACTCCTACCACCAGAATAAAAAGACTATGAAAACATATAAATAAAGTTCAGTTTTATGATAAATTGCATACAATATCAAACATAACATACAAAAGATCTTGGGACTTGACAATCAAAAGTGTCACGATGAAAACTTCCAGTCTATAATGGCCGGCATGAAAGGGATGTAAAAGAGAGGCTATTAAGTAAAGTACTTTAAATGAAGCTGATAGTGCTACTTGACAAACATAATATGGATGGAATTGTCTTATCAAATAGGACATTTTCATACATTCAAGTTCAGTTGTTTAAATTAGCTTTGAGTCCCCACTGAATTACATATCATTTCAACTGTTTTCTGCTATGTCAGTACATGACACCATAGAAAGAATTAAAAAAAAACATTGGTTAAGGGCATTTAATGCTGAGAATGTTATTCAATAATATCAGATGATATGCTAGTTCTGTGATATTTTCTGATTTATGTTTGTTCTAAATATTGTAATGAATTGAATTGTTTGGAGAAAATTGTTATAATCATTATAAATAAACTATATTCAGTTAATACTGATTTCTAGCAGCATAACGTTTGTTGCATGTTTATGATGCATCTAGAGGATCTTATGGTGATTCATAACCCCATCATGCCATTTTCACATTGTAAAGTTGGTAGGAAACTACATCCACATTTCAGGTCATAAAGTATATTACAAATGCTCCTAGCAGAATGTAATCTTATGGAATTAATTATTTATCTAATAGAGCCACAAGCTAAGCTCCTTGCTCTAATGATATACTTTAACAACATACATACTGTATACTTTGGTGTTCAATGGAATTAATCAATCCTCTTTTTTCATTCTTGATGGTGCCTGTATTTGGTGTATTTGACATACACAAAACACATGTCAAAAATTACTGTAAATAGTAGACAGAATATTCAAGGTAATGAGTAGCTCCTTACAGAACCTAAGTCATCAAAAATGCCTCATATGCAAAAATAAAGTGTACTGTATCTTCTAATGTTTTTGGTAATGTAGAAGAAGCACTGACATGATCAATGACTTGTGTAAATCACATACTGTATGAAACTTCATACATACGACGCACAATTTTTTAAGGCTTCAATTACTGTTCAGCCCTGACTTTTTGATGTACAAAAAACATTCAAATAAAATATAAGTACTTAGGCTCCTTAGTGTTTCTTCTCCTCTAATGCACAAGAATTATATTCTTAAATCATTTAATGCCTACATTGTAGACCAGTGGTTTCCAACCTTTTTTTGGTTAAGGAACCCTGAGTGAAATTCTGAGGAACCCCCAACCATCTCTTATAGCGCGTCTGCGAACAGATGCATTGTACATTCTACTGTATTCAATACAATTTTCAAATGACCAGAAAATTGCAGGGAACCCTATAGGGGTGCCCGGGGAACCCAAGGGCTCCTAGGAACCTTGGTTGAAAAACAGTGGTGTAGACACTTGTGCTGTTGTTAATGGTGGGCTAATTCTCCTGTAGGAGTTTGTGATATTGATGGTTGTGTCTCGGCATTATGAACACTTAATTTCCTGTGTAACCTCCAATAAGGGGGAGGCCACATAGGAAAGGTGGTGTACTGTACCTTGTATATATGTATGTATGTCTTTATTTATGTACCTCCATAAATGTACGTAGTGCTTCACAGCAATAATACATGTGACAATCATATATATAACAAATAATACAAATAACAGATTATGGGAATAAGTGCTTTTGACATAAAAGTATCATTTAGGAAAAGGAGTCCCGGCTCCAAAGAGCTTACAATCTAATTAGTTGGTAGGAAGAACGTACAGAGACAGTAGGAGAGCGTTCTGGTAAATGCGTCTGCAGGGGGCCAAGCTTTATGTATCACATGTATAGTATTAGCCACAGAGCTACTCATATGCTTCATTAAGCAGGTGTGTTTTAAGGTGGGTCTTATAGGTGGATAGAGTGGGTGCTAGTCAGGTATCGAGAGGAAGGGCATTCCAGAGATGTGGGGTAGTCGATGAGAAAGGTTTAAGGTGGGAGAGGGCTTTAGATACAAAGGGGGAAGAGAGAAGACATCCTTGAGCGGAACTCAAAATACATTGGTATTTAACTTGATGCTTGTACAGTAGTGTATGCATTGCAGATAAATACTTTGAGTTACTTGTTTGGTCCCTTAGAACTAGTTTTACTTCTATCACTGATAGTGAATATAGCCTAAGGAGGGAGAATGGGATATATAATGGTTTAACTGAACAAGCATTGGAGAATAGAACAATAAATTACTATAAATGTCCCTTCTCTTTTGGGAAACCCAAACAATTAATGTTTTTTGGTCTACTGTATCTTTTACTTGTATTCAAGAGTCCAGGAACGCATGGCTACAACTGATGCTGGTAGTTGTAGCATTTTTGTCTGCAGTTTTGATTTGTCATAGGATGTAATACTGTATCTTTTAATTAGCCAACATTAGAGTTCTTCATAAATTAACTAAATATTGTACAAAGCTTTTGAAACTTTGTAGGTTTCTTTCTGGTGTGGGCTGTGAAAGGTTTTGAAAGTAGTTTGCAATATGATTTCATCTCTAACAAACGTTCATATTGTGCCGTCAAAAGGTTTCACAAAATACAAGAAATATATTGTCCATATGGACTTATCTGGCTTCCTTAAAATTGCAGGTTTTCATAAACACAGATTTGTTTCCTATATCAAAGATTGTGTATTCCAAGTGAACCTTCTACATTGGCATAACTTCTTTAATTACCTTTAACAGAATAACAATATGTTAACCTCAAGGTGTGATTGCAAGTATGGTTGTGTAATTACAGTTGTTCATTCTGCTGTAAGATGATTTATGGGGCAAGAGAATACAGTAAATATACACCTTGCTACAGAAAATGTGTTTGAAAATAGAATCAAATTAAAAAAGGGAAATTAATAGAGGAGGACAATAAAAAGAAAATGACAACATTGACCTAAAAAACTAGAACATGTTTAATACATTATTTCCATAATGTAGGAATTGCAGAAAAAGGAAAAGGAATACATAAGAAAATCAGTATAGCATTGAAGAGCTGTTAAACTAATGAAGATTCATCATTGGGAGATTGAGTAATCTCTACAATAATTGTGTGAAAGTACTATTAGATCTGATTTATCCAAATCACTTGCAGATGTAATTTACTTTATGAGTGCATGATGCTATATTACCTCGTTGAATTCTGACAGATTGATTATTGTTAAAATCTACCAGGTAAGCCTGGCATATTAACTCTAAATAAATCATTTTGTCTGTAGCAGAGTCCCCCTCCTTACCTCCGGTGGGGGGGAACTGCTGAAGTGCCTGACGGGGCTCCGCGCAGTATCGGAAGTGCGAGGTCGGCCATCTTGATTAGGTGCGCATGCGCAGTACGACGAGGCGGGCGCATGTGCAGTTAGATAGTGCGGCGGCCATCTTAGGTGACTCTGCAGAAGCAGCGCGGGACTACAAGTCCTAGGATCCTCTGTGGGGAGGGAATAACCATATGGGCAGTTTGAGCCAATAGGGCTTGAGCAGCAGGAAAAACAGGATATGCTCCGCATCGCACATGTGCGGACCTGTCCTTGATTCCAGCGGCCATTGGGGTGATAATTGCGCATGTGCAGATCAGCAGCAGTGGCCATTACAACAAAGCCCTGCAGGGGAACTACAATCCCCAGCAGCCCCAGGGGCTCCTAGATTATCTGTCCCATGGCAGCCAATACGGCCAGAGCATTCCCCTGCTGAGACATTGATACATTTTGCGCGCAGAGGAGCACGTCAGTCGGAGCTGGGACAAGGAAGGGGTAGGGTATGTGTGCAGGTGTTTGTGGCACCTGCACTAGGCCAGATACCCCACTAGGCCCAGCTAGGCCCTGACTCCCCTCAGCTTGTGGTTGCTGCAGGGACAGGACCACAGTTAGGGACACTGCCCCTGTAGTATTAAAGTGAGGGACACAGCCAGGACGTGGCTGCATCCTGGCCTCAGGTGCTCCTGGACCAGACACCCATCTACTACAGAGACTATAAAAGGTAGTACCATCCACGCCGGAGCCACCCAACGTAGAGGCATCATGGTTCAACCCTCTGGAACCGTGGATCCCATCTTACTGCTGCAGCGCGCCCAGGTGTGGGATCACCCGGCAGGTACCCAACGCAACACATGCACCAACAAACACTTTAGTGGGCAGCGCTGTACCACACATTGGGTGTGGTATTACCTTGTGGACACCAGGGTGGTTAGGTGCCCAAGGGACCCACAGGTGCATTGGGGGCCTGTGACTCCAGGGTCGAGAATGGCGTGTTGGAAGGTAAGGCCGTGTGTGGCCTGGTTGGTGCGACTGCATAAATTCCTTATGTTGCCTGCAGTCAAACTGTTATCTTTTTACTGTGTGTTTTATTGCATGCCGGTCCTGTAATGGGGTTATTCTATATATAGAATCCCGTACAGGTGGAGGCGCTACCGAGCATCGATCCAGGTACACTCCAGGCTCCCAGCAGCAGAGGCTCAGGCCTCCTGTGAACCACGGGTATCGCACCCCACACACACACTGTAGTTACACATCTCCCAGGTGGTGGGGGAAAGTGCGCTACATATGTATTGGGGGGGTTATATGTATTGGGGGGGTGTTTTTTTATGTATTTGGAGGGTGTAGGAGGACGCGCACAGAGGTATGCAAGGGAGAATTGTTGTCGTGAAATTAAATAAGGCTTTTATTGCGCCTGTTTCCTTAACATCAGGAAACCATCCAAACAAAGGGGTCAAACAAAGCTTCTGTTCCACTTGGGAGTATTTCTAGTAAAACCTATGCAGTCCACAACTCCCTTTAGATAAGCATGTCTCCCAGCCCCAAACATATATCATGAAATGAGCAGATATAAAAAGTCTTATAAAAGAAAGTCTTATCTGTTCCTTGTAGTTGGAGGGAAAGTCTTCTCTGTTCCTGGGTTGCTACCTTTTTCCTCAGGTTTGTCAGCATTCAGGTTTAGAAGTTTCCCCTGTGTCTTGCAAGCAGCTCTGCTACGGTATTTCTTGTGGCAGGCTCAAGACATCTGTCCCCATGGTCAGTCTCACAAGTTGTGAGACTCAGGCACAATCTCCCTTCCTGTCTCAAAAGACACGCTTTTCTAAGAAGCTAATCAGGCAGTTGGTGTTGGATAATTGACTACCAGCAGTTAACCACCACACTGCCGGATTAGAGGCACATTTCCTGAGCAGGGATAACTCCCCTGTTACAGAGGGGTTAGTATATATGTGGGAGTGTGGGGGAGATTGTATATATTCAGGGGGTGGGGATTTTTTAAATATGTATTTGGGGGTGGGAAGTTTTTTGCATTGGGTGTGGTTTTTTTTGGTATATATTGTGAGGGGGGGGAATGAGTGAGAGTGGCAATTGACAGAGGGGGTGGGAGAGTGAGAGGAGAGAAAGGGTGAGTGAGAGGAGAAAAGGGGTGAGTGAGGAAAAGAGGGAGTAAGAGTGAGACGCAAATACATGTGAGGCGGGGGGCAGGGATTGAGTGAGAGTGGGGTAATTGATGGAGGGGGAGAGTGAGAGGTGAGACAGAGGGGAGAAAAATACATGCGAAAAGGGAGGGAAAAAGAGGGGGCCCACGAGGTGTGAAATTGGGTGGGGGGAGGGGGTCGTGAGGTGTGAAATGTGGCTCGCAACACTGCCGACGGGGGAGCCTGCAGCCTCTTTACCACACCAGATCCCTTAATTTTACAGCAAAATATCAGGAAAATGTATTTTGCAATAGTGTACTATACAACTTTATGATATACTGGATACCTTCCCTCCTCTCAGCTCCCCCCCCCCCTAGTCACATCTACCAGATGCCCCCTGTTGTTCATCTATCCTGTGTACCAGGTAGCTTCTACCATTTGCTGCATGATCCCTGCTGAGAAAGGTCCTTTGAAGCACCCTACATTTCAGACTGAGCATCACCGTTAGTTGAGAAGTCTGTAACCCCTCCTCTGCTGAATTCCCTATTACAGTATTTTACTATTTCAGTTAGATCTGGGCCAGTCCTGTGATTGGCTGAAAATTAAAACGGCCCTGATTGGTCCCCAAACCCTTTAGGGGATAATGTGCCTGAAAATCTTTAAAAACCCCAACCTAGTCATTTCAGATTCAGATTCACTTGGGGAAAAGACATTTCAATGCTGTGATCTCTCTTTGGAGTACAGTACGTTGGCCTGTGCAGTTGTCCCACTGTCGCTGTACCATCCCAAAAACGCCTTCCTGCCCCCACGTGTGATACTGAATTACTTGTAAGTTTTTTTTTTTTATAAACCCTACTTTTATTTCTACTATGTACCCACCCATTTCCCTTGCAATTAGGGTTAGGGTTGACTTTATGTTATATTTTTTGTACTGTACCCTCCTAGATTAAATCCTTGTTTAATGGCTCTATTGTTATAACTGAGTGTTATCCCACGTGGTTGTGTAACGTATCTAGTGTATATGGTGGTATTTGCAATGTGGCATAACTGGGAAATTTGTGAACTGGGCTGGGATCTTATTATCTTCTTTAATATCTCCTGGATAACAGTACAGGTAGAAACAATAGGCATTGAAGTGGGATTGACTCCTTGTATGAGTCAGTTATTACCAGGAGTGGGTGGGCGTGTACCCTGGGTGGGTTCACTCATAGCTTGGTTCATGGCAACGCTACTCCCTAGTGAGTTTAGGCTTAGGTTATTACAGTATGTGCACTGTGATTAGTTAACTTTGATGTGTGCTCTCTGGAGGAATGGGAATCTCTAAATTAAGAGGAGATTGCCGTGTCCCCAGGGACCATCAGGGTAATAGAGGTTGGGCTAGAATAATTGCACTGTGTTTACAGGGATTGTGTAAATGCTTACGTGTGTTCACAGAGGTCCTCATGTCCCCAGAACCAACCAAAGTACAAGAGTAAGGTTGTGACTCACACCGAGAGCCTATTATCACCATAATTTGGTGGGTAGTATCCCAGGTATGAGTGTGGCTCTTGGGGTGGACCTCCTAATTGTTCTGGGCGGTGACTCTGCCATCAAATAAAAGTCAGGCTAGGACCAGTGTCTAGTTTTTGGTCAAGCCCCAGGATTGAATTGGCCGTATCCCAGGTATAATAGCGTGGCTCTTGGGATGGGCCCCTTGTAGTTCTGTGTGGTGACGCTACCATCCTAGCAAAGTAAAGCTAGGGATAGTACTGGGCGTTTTTGGGCACCTTTTTTCCATAGCTCGAGTGGGAATAAATTGCGGTCAGCAGGACCGAGGCGCTTTCCCAGTGGGAGGAGTCTGGATAGACTCAGTATACCGGTTACCCGCTGTTTTGGGTACCGGTGGTTTGGTGCTCCAGCGTGACAAGACCTTTCCGTGTCGGACGTCCGTCACAAAGTGTAATCCATACTATCTATTCAATTCATTTAAGGTTCTCCAAAATACTTGTTAGGTGAATCATGTATTATATGTATACCTTTACCTTCAAAAGTCCCTGCAGTTAAATACCCATATTCTGTGCTAGGGAATAAGACTAATAATAATAATAAAAAATGACAACAAAAGTCAATGGAGATCTCCATCTTTTCCCCATATTTTCCTACAGTGTGTGCACAACCACATAATCTCAACCCTAAACCAGCAACACCCTAAGGCCCAGATCCACTAAGCTCCATTATTGATTTAATAATATGGTAACTTAAGTTAATATCTCATTAAGTGCCAACGGGTATCTTCAAAGCTCACTAATGCTGCATTAAGTGCTATTTTTAGCTGTAACGAGCCCTTGCAATAGTATAATGGCTGTTAGTGCTAATGATATGCAAGAGAGGTGTTTTGTATAACAACGCATATCCACAGAGCTCCGTTATACTGTAGTTAGTACAGGGATTTAATGTTCTTAGTTAGGTCATAACTAAACTTGGCGTTGCTCCTATCCAGACCCAGAAATAGTTATTTTACAGGGTCTGGATAAGTGTAAGAACACAGTTAGGTCTGATTTAACTATTATATTGTTCTATTCCTCTCCTGTCTCCTCTTCATTAACTTTAGTTAAAGACCAACTCAGGGTCTTGATCACCATGTTATTTAAAGCTAACTAAAGGCAGTGCTAACTTAAAATGGCATTAAGGAGATATCCTAAGGAGATAATAAATGGCTATTATTTTTGCATATGTTTAGCTCTGTGGATACCCATTAAACTCAGGGGAAATTATGTCTATTACCTATTTAGGTAAAGTCACATTATTTGCCCTGTTTTAACGGAGCTCTGTGGATCTGCCCCTAAGAGTAAAAACACGTTACTTTTGGAAAACATGAGACTGACACAACTGGGACAAACGACATAACTAGTTATGTAGCTCAATGTGGGTAACCGATGCATCAAAACATATGAGTCCCAATAATTTGGTAATAATTCTTCCGTAGGGAACACTCCAATAAGATGGTGAGCAATGATAACATACCCTAATAGGTCAAGGGACTAGTACCTAGTGCTAGCCAGCACAATAAACAGTACAAAGATTGTCCCAACCATAATAACTAGGCATAGTATGTAAGGAAACACTCACTTTTAATTCCAGAGCAGTCCCATCAGGTATCCTGAACAGCGTGCAATCCACCAAACAGTGAAAGTAGAATAGGTGAACAAAGCCAGTGTACTGCTTGCAATTAAATGGAGGAGGCTAATGGTAGCAAAAAACCCTTTTAATGATTAAAAGGATCCAACATCACCCCTGGATCGCCCAGAAAATGCTCACCTACGCGTTTCGGGCCGTGCGAACCTTTATCAAGGTGTTGATAAAGGGCTTGATAAAGGGTGCACGGCCCGAAACGCATAGGTGAGCATTTTCTGGGAGATCCAGGGGTGATGTTGGATCCGTTTAATCATTAAAAGTTTTTTTTGCTACCATTAGCCTCCTCCATTTAATTGCAGGCAGTACACAGGCTTTGTTCACCTATTCTAGTTATGTAGCTTAGTCTATTCACCAAAGTATACAATAATCCCTTCATTCTTCAACAAATATGGTTGTATGTATTCTAAATTCCATTAATTGTATTGTTGTACAGATATACTGTAGCAAATATAATTGTACATGTGACTGTTGCCAGCAGGTACACCAGTGCATTAAGCCGGTGCCTTTTATCATGTGGCTAATGCTTATAAATGGCAGCTGCTCTCGTGGGTGCATTTTTTGTGCTACATCTGTACTTTTGGAGTTAGGCTTTTGAGCCAAAGTTTAAAAAACTACTAGACCTTTTAAATAACGAAATAACTATTAATAATGTCACTCAAGGTAAATATTACATATCTGAGTGGTTTTATTGTATTACAAGTACAAAATATGTTGCTAAAGTAGGCCTGGGGCTCAAATAATTCTTATGTTGTATGCACTCAGTTGACATTTGCTTAACAAGTATAGTCACAAAGCAGCCATAAAGATTAAAGACTGGTAGTTACTCTGAAGCCTTTTACAGTATGAACCTGCACGTCTTCTTCTTCTCCTCTGTTCCAAATTGATTTCATATTTTCAATATCATTTTAAACATACAATGAATTTTTAAACTGCACAAAAAAACGAAACTATATGTAGGTTCACTGAAGCCCTATAAATTTAACACACCACCTAAAAGCTGCATTGCCATACAATATATTTTTTCTTTGAGATTTAGAGACGCTTCGGACTACTTCCATACGAGGTCACATCAAATGTATTGTGAAAGATAATGTTTATCAAATGCACACTTGCTCTCCAAGACATAAAGTAAAAACGTTTAAATACCAACCGTGTAAATCCTTTCTTTAACTGAATTGGTATTCACTTCATGCCAGTTAAGGTGATTTGCCTCACGCTGATCAATATAGTATCCAGTGATTTGGGATCCTCCCGTAAATCTGGGTAATTTCCAACCCAAAGTCATTGAGTGGCCATCACAGTTTAGAAGTGTAATGCCATAAGGATGAGATGGAGAGGCTAAAAGAAAACAGATTGTGTTACTGAATTTAACAAAAAAAGTCCGGGATTGTGGCTCCCTGGCAGTATTTATATGAAAAGGAGTTGCACAAATTATACAATTTCAATTCTCAATGGTGGTTTGTATTGGGTTTTTTTTACATATATATTTATTGCATGGGCTTTTTTTCTTCTTCAGATGTTCACACAAAACACACCCAAAAAGGACAGCATAGTGGTTAGGAATAAACAATGGAAACCCCAATACATTATTGTCATTGTACTGTACAATAAATTGCCATCCATTTAAAATGTGTCACTTGTTGAAATAAACACCAGAAAAGGTGCAGTTCCCCTGCTCACTCATTGTACCCTACCTACAGTGATGTGTTTCTACCTCTCAATGTTATTTCACTGACCATTGCTTATTTAATTACATTTTATTCCTGAAAACAAATGGTGAAATATTCCCTTTCACATAGTTTGTTTTTCACAATTATTTAGGTCAATAATTAGACATTTTTCTTTTTTCCATTTACATTCCTCAAAAACACAAACGAATACGGTTGCTGAGGGACATATTCTATATAGTCCAAAGAGGCAGCTTCTACAGTTTATTTTCTTTCTTTTTTTTTTAAATATGAAAAAATGTTGAAGTTTTCATCTTCTATTATTTTATTAGGTGAAGATATACCTGAAGCAACCCTGAAATATAATTGCAATTGATTTTTGCCCAAAAGCTACATCTACATTGAAAGTGGCTGGTTTCACTAAACTATCTCTATACCCTATATTCTACCTCCTCCATAGTAGTTTTTCTGATAAATTAACAGGATTTGTTTCTCAACTAGTCCAGGGTGGCAAAGCGTCCAAATTTGGTAATCTATACGACCTTCTCCCTATATTTATATATATATATATATACCATAACTCTAAACCCTGGACTAGTGGAGGGGGGCAAAGAATATCTCCAAACACTACTGTATTTACCCCTTTGTAAATATAGTTATCATGCATACCTTTATGTCTGCTGTTGTACTTAAGGAGTTAATGCTCCCAACTTGCTACCCAACTACTATAGAGATATGCCATAGAGGTATGCCATAGAGGTAATGGGAATTACATTCAATACGTTTATGAGGGAATTGCACTTTTGACATACAATTTATAATATACCATTAAGGGCTCAGTTTATAGCACATAATGACCGTTATATATGACATGGTAAATACATTTTTCTGACTTTTAATATATACCTGTTGACATTGTATACTGGTCTTTTTTTAGCAGGATTCAAAAATGCATACAGTATACAGATGCAGCCACGAGTATTAGAACACTTGTATCTGGGAAATTCTGGGAAATTCTGGGGCAGTCTCACAGTAAATGCCTCAACACTGCCTCAACATTCCTGTGAGATTCTTAATGGCCCATCTGATTAACACAGCGGGTGGTCCCTACAGTCCCATTCAAACTGAATGGGACTGCAGGGACCCCTGCTGTGGTAATCCGACATGACATTAGGAATCTCACAGGAATGTTGAGGCATTTACTGTGAGACTGTCCCAGAATTTCCCAGGCAAGAGTTCTAATACTCGTGGCTGCATCTGTATATTGTAGAAATGTCTGCATTCCAACCTAAAGTTGTTTTTTGAATGTTCATTTATATTTACAAGTAGAAGAATAGATAGCCACTGTTCATATTTGTCTGTCTGACATATGTACTGTATATTATTTGTTGTCACCGGTTGTGATTTGCATATACAGTACACGTAGGGAAATCTCTACTCATAGTGAAAATATATTGTTAGCATAACTTTATTTCATTGTTAATAGTACAAGTGATTCAAAATATTAAAAATGTGTAGTCAGGATAAAAATCAGCCAATGTGAGTTACTAGAGTTCATAACTTGTCCCAATAAAAGGCCCTCCAATCTGGCATGTTTACTGCTTCATACCGGTCATAAAAATAGTTTTTGGAAATGTCTTTAATCCTTGGAATGCATTATTAGATTTGGAAAACAGCCTTTTTATGTCACCATGTGGAATTCATTACCCATGGAGACTGTGATGGCAGATACAATAGATTTGTTCAAAAAAAGGTTGGACATCTTTTTAGAAAGGAAAGGTATACAGGGATATGCCAAATAAGTAAACATGGGAAGGATGCTGATCCAGGGAATAATCCGATTGCCAATTCTTGGAGTCAGGAAGGAATTTATGTTTCCCCTTAATGGGGTTTTTTGTTTGCCTTCCTCTGGATCAATAAGTAAGTATAAATATAGGATAAAGTAGCTGTTGTCTAAATTTAGCAAAGGTTAAACTTGATGGACGTACGTCTTTTTTTAACCTCATCTACTATGTAAATATGTAACTACGTAACTATGTTTTCAAACAATATAAGCCTAGAAAATAAAGGTAATCTATATATTGTACAGAGTTCATCCTTCTGTACAATAACGCAAGGAAAAACCTACTTTTAGACTTGCGGCTGACATGATATTTATGAAATGTAAAACTTAAATAACACTGGGACCCAAACTCTAGTAATAGGTAAAATTGTGTTGATTTAATAATAGACAAAACAAAGCACATTGAAATGCGTGTCCGTGTTGCTTTAGTGGCCTGTGATATTAAACCAGTAAAGTAAGAAGTGAATAAAAGGGTGTGGGTAGTGTAATTGTCATGCTTATTTTGCATCACCTACCATGAGTAACACCTCCTCCTAAAACAATCAAATCAAAAAATATTTTGAGATCATAGTCACTGTTTAATAAAAGGAATGGATTATCTTTAACAATACTGTACATTGCCATGCTTCCCTATAGTCACTTAAATACTGTACCTGCAATCAATGTATAACCAATACAAAAATGTGGTGTTGCGCAACAATTTTTAAAGTTATTTGATAATTTTTATCCATTGCATTCCTAAGGGCCCCAAAAAATAGTTAATCACTAATTGCAGTGAAAATAATACAAAGTAACCCTCTGTATTGGCAGCAAATTGGTTAAATTGTATTGTTTCAAAATACACTTCCCCTGTAAGCATGATATAAATCAGTGGATCCCCAAAGTAGAAAAAAAACACAATATTTTAAAAGCTGTGCTCACTTATTGTAGACTGACACATTTGAAGTAAGGGACATTTTGCTTCAGAATCAGACTTTGTATGTATGTGTGTGCAGATGTAGCAAAGCGTAGTGTCTTTGGTGATGCTGCTGCCATGCACAGTCATGTGACCGCAGTGGCTGTAGTACTGAAGTATATATGGTGCAGGGAGTCCCATTCAGAAGCATGGACCCCCGGCAGCTACATCGCGGCAGACTCTGTTCTCGATGCCGCCGACTTTTGCTTGTTCGTCCGCGGCGCAAGTGACAGTACGTCTTGCTACATCTGTATGTATATCTTTATTTATACAGCGCAAACCATGTACATAGCACTTTACAGCAGTAATACACATGTCATAGTCACTATCCCTAAAGAAGGTAAATATCATAATATCTGCTCAAACTAGAGAATCAAATCTTTACTTAATACAGACACAAAACTGTATGCTAAAATTATTGAAAATTGGTTGGGAATGGTCCTCCCTTCTCTGATACATCCTGATCAGGTTGGTTTCATATCCAAGAGGCAATCCACAGACAACAGTAGAAGAAATATAAATCTTATACATTTTGTGCGGTCTAAGAAAATTCCCCTAGTTCTTTTCTTTGATGCAGAGGTGGCTTCCAACAGGTTAAATTGGGAGTACATGTCCAAGGTATTGAGGGCATTTGGAACTGATGGAGCTATTTCGGCTCTCTATTAATCATAATCTGCGAGGGTGAATACAGCCAGATTATCTCGAAACCCTTTCCCTTATTTAATGGTACATGCCAAGGGGTGCCGTCTTTCCCGCTGATTTTTGCATTAGCTGCTGAGCCTTTAGCAATTAGTATAAGGAATAGCCCAGACATCTCAGGAATCACCTTAGTCCAGAATGAATACAAACTGAGTTTATATGAAGATGATATTCTTTTAACATTAACGAACCCAGTAATCTCTCTGCCAAATTTACAAAAAGTATTACATAACTTCAGAAAAATCTCAGATTATAAAATGAATGAAAATACGTGTGAGATTCTCGCTAATAGGGTGCAGCAAAGATTGGTGGAGGCTTTGTATTCTTCATTTTCCTTACGATGGTAGGAAATATCTAGGTATTCATATTACTAAGGAGCCATCTGAACTTTTTTAGGAAAATTACCCCCCTAAGATTGTGAGATTTAAACTCTTGGGATAGATCAGTGGTCTATCAGTGGATATATCTTGTTTTTTTTTTTTTTTAAAGGAAAAACTGTTGTTTAGTTACTGTACTTTAATTTCTCATTAGAGCAACATTTCAGGGCTCCTGGCCCCTTCCTCAGGCTCTAACTGTAAATGTAAGTAGGTCACCAACTGTTTTTCCTGCTGTAACAAAAGAATACTTTTTATTAATCCGGATTATTCGTGAAACAGTCACAAGACACACGTGAGTTGATTTATTTTTAGTTTTGTTTCCAATTGCCAATTCAGTGTGGACATTTTTGTCCTTGTACCATAGCGGTGAGGGTACAGGACTACAGTAGGAGGAATTATTTGTTGGAGTGAAGTAAAAGTGGGTGAATGCAAGTTTACAACTTAAAATACAACTTTTCACCCGCCCCAAATGTCTACATTTTATTGCGAGTGTGAATGGGTTTCTATGTTTCACATTTCAGTAATCCCCAATCCTGAGTGAGAGAAACATTGCAATGGATTCCATCCATATTGTGTTGGTCCCCAAATTCCATCAATATATTTCCATTAAATGTTGCTATGAAACTGGAATTCCATAGATAATGCACTGAAGTACTCCCATTTACTAGTATTGTTGTTCCTATTTCTACTACTGTAGTTTAGATTGACCTGAAGAAGTCTTTAAAATGTGGCCCATCCATACACTGTAAGTCTCAACTAGGCTTAAGTGATTAAGAACATTTATAACAATACCTGTAGAAAGATAAGATTTAACAAATAACTCATTTATTATTGGAGTATTTGTCGAAATTCTGATTTAGCCAATGACATTGGGTAGATAATATCAAGACACAGATACTTACTTAAAGCAGCTTTAACAGTTATTGCTTCAGATTCCTGAGAATTTTCACTGACTCCAACAGCATTTACAGCCTTTACACGGAAAATGTACTTCTCTCCAGTTGTTAAACCATGAACAACAAATCTAAGAAAATAAATGGGCAATATTATCAGAACACACAGATACCCCGCAAGCTCTCAGAACCCCCCCCCTCCCTCAAATTACCACAAAATATATATATGTATATACACGTAAGTGTCAAAAGGAGTGCTACTGGGCATGGCTAATTGTATAAAACAATAATTTCTTGTTTCATACAATATGTTAAATATGGACCAAGTCTCACTATTTACTTAATTGTGCTTTGCTTTCAGATATAAAATCTTTATTGATATCTAAGAGTAATGTATTTGTTCTCACGATATTCTAGTTGTATTATGAACAAGATGTCTGTGGTATTCAAGGATTTATGGATATTTTTGGAAGCCATACTGTACTTATTTTACCAATCAAAAGCTAAATAATAGTAATATATTTATGTATTTGATTTAGGGACATGCTTGGCTTTCCAAAGAAAAGCGACACATAAAATATTATAAAGATAATTGACTACATACAGTATGTTCAATAACAATTATTCCGCATTATTTCACCAATAGACAACATACACATACAAAAGTAAGCATTTGCACTGTAGAGGTTTGCATCATAAAAAAGATTCATTCTTAGATTAAAAAACACAAGATTTTATTCTTCAGTAATAGCGGATTAATAAGTAGTGAATCTTGGAAAGATTGCTACAGTATAGACAACAATCTCTATCTTCCTTTTTTAGGAGTGTTTACAATGGGAGATTTCCCATTAGGTCCGATAGGCCAGGGCCTAAGGTGGCAGAATTTGGGGGGCGGCAGAATTTGGAGCCGACGTGCTGGCTTGCCGCCCCGTGCATGCAATATCGGTGGTTGCCGTTTGTGCGATCAGGATTGGCTGCTTGTGCGAGCAGGACTGGCATGCGCGAGTGGCACTGGCCGCTACTGGGCATGCGCGAGCGGTGCTTGCCCTGCATGCGATATCGGTGGTTGCCATTTGTGCGATCAGGATTGGCTGCTTGTGCAAGCAGGGCTGGCATGCGCGAGTGGCACTGGCCGCTACTGGGCATGCGCGAGCGGTGCTTGCCCTGCATGCGCGAGTGAAGCTGCCCGCTTCTGCGTATGCATGAGAGCCACTTCTGTGCATTCGTGATCGGCCAGCACGTAACGTCACGTTGCCATGGGAGCAGGAGTGCTTCATCAGGTAAGGGCCTAAAGGCGCCATTTAAAAAAATCCGCTACTGAGTGTTTAGTATTATAAAATCACTATTATTAGGGCAGTTTTTTTTTATAAATATATCTTGTTTTGTTGCAAATCGCCACCTGATTTAAATGCATAATCCTGATTTTCTTTCATTTGGCAGATATATTATTTAGTAAACCCTGAGAAAATAAGCCATATGGTATTTAAACATGCACTTACACTTATATATGTCTTCATGTTTTTTAACATACCTGTCAAATAGTTCGTTTTAATATTCCATTACAAAAGTGTTTTGGTGATGCACACTTTTAAATCATTAAACAAACCACTTTGATGTATGCTGTAGCACTTCAGAAATGCCTACTATGTATTTTTATTTATGGTAATTGTCTGCTATGTCCTCTAATGTGACATATATCTATTACATATCTATTACATGTATATTTCCATGACCTCTTATTGGAAAGGTTTATGGCCTTGTACTATTTTTCTTCATGCAATTCACACAAGTTATGCAGTTATTGGTGATGTGCAGTATATATAATCACAATGTAAGAATGTCAGAACTGTTTTAAGGAGTGATCCTACCTATCAAAAAAACAATCAAAAGCTGACTTTTCCATCTATCAAATGTATGCCATGAAAGTAAGTTCACATCTTGTACGCATAAACATATGTACAGTGATTACAAAATAAAATATAGATTATGGAAAGAAAATGTGTACCTGTTATATTTAATAGGTTTGTGGTTGCAATGATCCCAATGATTGGATCCAACGACCGAGGAATCAATATAGTATCCAATTAATTCCTCCTCCTGTTTCGGTTTATCGAACTGTACAACAACTGATGTTCTAGTGTTTCTAGATGCCAATATACGACCAGGAGCAGATGGCACAGCTATCAAATAAAAGTAAACATATAAAATTGGAATAAGTAAACATGAGCATATAATGCAGGCAGATAAACAAATCAAGGAACAAGCACATTAAGATCCTTCATTATGTGCAATGCATAATATATGTGTTGGACTTTGCATTATACTGCAATTATGTAATTATATGTTGGAATGTGCTGCAAAAAAAGCATAATTTACTGTGAACTGTACTGTACTGTATATACACATTATAGTGAACAAGGATTAGAAGGACCACACGAAAGACTGAGGTAGAGTCAAAAAAACTTCTATTAGAATTCAGATCATCAGAGCCAGTGAACAAGGCAACGTTTCAGGGCTCAATGCCCTTTCCTCAGACCAAACAGTTTAATGTTACCTTGTTCACTGGCTCTGATGAACTGAATTCTAATAGAAGTTTTTTGACTCTACCTCAGTCTTTTGTGTGCTCCTTCTAATCCTTGTTCACTACTAATTCATGGATCCAGCTTTGAGACGCCAGGATCAGCAGAAGGTGAGCACTAAAAGGGAATACTTGTTTACTCATTTTTTATTAACAGTGGTGTGCCACTTATACCTACCCTTCCATTAGTATATACACATATAGAAATAATGAATGATGTTTAAATATATAATAACATTATATTACATTTATATAAGGTCTTACCTAAACGTTCTTGTGCTTGTATGGGTGGTGTTATCTCAGATGGTTCACTGACACCATGTTTGTTAACTGCAATTACTCTGAAATTATATGACTTTCCTTCCACCAAATCAAACACCGCGAAGCGAGGTGATCTTACTGGGATCTGCGAGTTGACTCTTTGCCAGCTTCCACTACCGACCATTGACTATAGCAAAGCAGAAATATAATGATATGCAACGTATTACTTTTTCTGCTATAAAGATTAACAAATACATCTTTTAAATGACATTAAATGCTTACAAAAAGGCAGATATTGTGCATTGCTCCCCCTGTGAAATTTACATTTAATGTGAATGCTGCCTAAAATGCTTGAATATAAGTGGTTACTACTGTTTCGGTAAGTTTTCCCTACTTACCACTTCGATTGTAAGCTCTTTGGGGCAAGGACTCCTTTTCAGAATGTCACTTTAATGTCGGGAGCATTATTATGTATCCTATTATTATTTCAGGTGTTTTACTGCTGTAAAGCTTTATGGACATGGATTGTGCTACAGTATATAAATAAAGCTATACATACATGTATCTAAATGACTTCATTAACAATATGCCGTCCATGAGTGGATGTCCATTCTATCCTTTTGCATCAAGTGTAAGATACTTGCTCATCAATGACACAATTAAACAATTATATTTTTGATGCAAATCCACCAGACATTTGGGAGGGTCATTTATCAAAGTCTCCTGCCTGCAAAACTAGGGCAAAAACACTGCACCAGATTTATCAAACAAGAAAATGAATACCATTAAAATGTAATGGGAATATTTCTCCATAATAAATCTGATGCATGAATCTGAGAATTAAATGAACAAAATGTACATAGAATGACCTGAAGGGAGTTAACAATATTGTCCAATTATTTTACAGTGTATAAAGTATATCAAGTAATGTAACTTTTCCCTAATTACTCCTATTGCTCAATGTTATTAGACATTGCAAGAGGAGCGAAATAGGTAAAGAGCAGATTGATGAGTTGATGCTAAACAATGATAGAACAGAGGTTTTAATTGAATGTAATACACATGCAGAACTCTTAATGTTTAACTGAACACAGGTCATTTTACTAAGACAAAACCAACTACAGGCATACCACGGCTTAAGGACACTCACTTTAAGTACACTCGCGAGTAAGGACATATTTTCAATTGCCCCATACCCCTCTGTCTGTACGCTCGCTTCGCGAGTACGGACACTTATTCTGCCCTACAGACTGCGGTAGTAGTGACGTGCTGATTCCCCTCGCCCATTTTTGCTTTACATACATGCTCTGGACCCATTGCGTACGTTAATGCGGGGTATGCCTGTAATATATTATTTGTATAAAATGCTAACAATCTACACAGTGCTATACACTGCTTCAAAGGCTCTGACATTACCACTGAGCTACTCTTTCATCCGATACCCATTTCAACATTGAGACCAACCATACTTATTTTATGTTCTTATTGCAGCAATATGTATTTACCTTTACAGCATGCTTTATTACAGCTCATTACATGACATTAATGCTATGCTGATTCCTGAAGGCTTAAGACCTTTTGGTCTCATACATCTTGCAAAATGTTGATATACTAAATTGACTTTGGTTAATGCACATACAGTACTGTACGGCTGTGCAGAAAATAAAATAAAACGTTCCTTAGTTTATTCTAAAAAGGTATTCAAGATTCTTACACCAATAGTAATGAGCTATTTATCTATTTATAATCATTGAAGAGCTGTTTACACTTTACAGTTTATCCTTAATGCTTCCTGCTGCTAATCTATCTGAATGATTAACATAATACCAACTTATTTGTTTTTAATTCAGTCTAAAAATCCTTTAAAATGAATTCAATAGGACACTTGATCAATGGTAGGTATGTTCAAAGAGTGACATTTTCAAAACTCACAGTGTGCCCCTGAGATCACTGTGTCTATAACCTTAATAGCTTCTGGGCACCATAAAAAATAACAAAGAAGATGCCGCACTCAATAGTTTCATACTGTAAGTCACTTACTGCATTTATTTTCTTATTGGTGACCACACGGAATACACAACGTTTTGTATGGGGGTTGATCCATCCTTGGACGTGTGCTATACCTGATGAAGGATGGGTCACCCCCCACCCAAAGTGTTGTGTATTCTGTGTGGTCAGCAATAAGAAAATCAATACAGTAACTGCCTGGTTTAACTATTGAGCATGGCTTCTTCTTTGCTCTTATTTATTTTTCAGGGGGATTTTCAGGCCAGATGCCATGAGACGCCGGTACCGAGACCCAATCGGAGAAAGAAATGGAGTCTGTTATTTCGGGGCACAATTAACACAGTTTATTAGTCATTTCATAAAAGAGTCTACTCCTCTGGACTTTGGAAAGCATTCTTATGTAGCAGACGCACAACATATTCTGTATAATGCAGAATATCACAGACTATCTAAAAGATTCAATGGCAGCGATAAAGCAGAATATGTTATCATAACGCATCATCGGGATCGATAACCTTCGCTACATCTGTAGACTCACAAGTCGTCATAAAGAATGATATCTAATTTGCAAATCTTCATTAGCAACAGGTGAAAAAGTGTTGGACTTGGCAAAATGCATTCTGCTCAATGCCCCATAATTGCTATGTTCATTACAGTGTTAATAAACTTTTGCACATTACTTATCATCTTTTTTTTAAATGGGTAAACCTACAGAACAGTTTAAGGCTTCACATGCTGTGGAATGATTCCGAATGGATAATAAATTGTGTTTGCAGTTCCCAGAAGGTGTGGAGGCTCTTAGAGATATAGGGGGTTATGCACTAAGCAGTGATAAGTGGGTTTTCTGGGTGCTATGCACAAAGAAGTGATAAGTGCTTTTAAGTGAGATAACTGCCTTTATAGCATGATACTGCCTGCTGTGAGATTCACAAAGCAGTGATAACAGTGCAGTATCGTGCTATAATGGCTACTTAAAAGCACTTATCCCTGCTTTGTGAATCTCACAGCAGGCAGTATCACGCTATAATGGCTTTTTATCTCACTTAAAAGCACTTATCACTGCTTAGTGCATAACCCCCATAGGGGGTTATGCACTAAGCAGTGATAAGTGGGTTTTCTGGGTGCTATGCACAAAGCAGTGATACGTGGGTTTTCTGGGTGCTATGCACAAAGCAGTGATAAGTGCTTTAAAGTGAGATACATGCCTTTATAGCGTGATACTGCCTGTTGTGAGATTTAAAAAGCAGTGATAACACTGCAGTATCGTGCTATAATGGCATTTTATCCCACTTAAAAGCACTTATCATTGCTTTGTGAATCTCACAGCAGGCAATATCACGCTATAATGGCTTTTTATCTCACTTAAAAGCACTTATCACTGCTTAGTGCATAACCCCCAATGTACACTGGCGACACACTTTATTCGAGCTCGGCTAGTCCCACGAATTCGGGTATACTCGGGTGTATTGAGGTTTGTGACTGTTTTCTGCCCGAGTGCATTGAGGTATTTTCCAGGCAGGGATTGAAGCATTTTATTCCCGCTGGCTGCAATACTGCACAGTATATATATATATATACTGCATTACAATTCATGAATTTATGCCATCTGGTAGACACGCGAAGCATTGCAGCCTATTAAATCCTAATCATTATCATTTAACAGATCAGCCGCCCGTCAGCCAGGCATGAACCATGGCTGGGAAGGCAAACGCAACGGGGCTTGTCAGAGGTGAGGAGCGGCGCATTCCAGGTATCTGCCAGGTACATACTGGGTATTTGCTCGAATAAAGTGTGTCGCAGCAGTATGCAGTATTTTCGCTGAAGTTCATGAATCTGCAGATTTGGCATTTTATTTCACAGAAAAATTCCCAAAAATGACAAGCGTCACAAAAAATCTTTGTCAAGCATTAAACGAGCAATCTAAGCTGTTTGTTTTCTGCTTCTTTTTTTTTTGACATAGGATTGACGCAGGGGGTTTTCGGAGCTACCCCTATTCATTTGATCTCAGGGTATACCCTGCTTCCAGAGATACTTAGCTATGAAGGGGCTGCCAGTGTCTCCTGCAAGTTTAAAGCTCCCACATCACGTGGGCCGGTAGGAAGTCATCACCGATAACATCACAGCTTCCTATTGGCCCACTGTACGCAGGAGCTTAGAAAAGTGGCCATTGCATTAACCCTGGTATCCGATCTGGAGCAGCTACCGACAGCCCGTCTGGATTTCTGGAAGCAGGGAGTCAATAGAGCTGACATTAACAGGGTTCAGCTGTGGAGACCCCCACTTCAATTGTATGTTAATAAATGAAAAATAATGGATCAAAACTGTCAGCTTGGATTGCCATTTTAAAAGTCAATAGACAAGGTCAGGTGTCCCTTCATGCACTGCCATTAACTGCCATCTCTGTTGATTCTGGTGAAAAGTTGCACAATGCTGGAGAAATTGGACAAATACAGTGACATTTTGGCGAAATTGTCAATGGGAATTGTGGTGAAAATTTAAGAGAAGACCAGGAAATATTTTTCCAAAGCAAATTTGAAGACCTTTGCACAGATGGGGTTAGACTGATGTTCCTCCATACATCTCGGTACACAACGGGCTTCTCCCTTCTCCTCTCACTGCTTCCGCGTCACATCTCCAACTCACGTACCAACTTTCATCTCGCGCAATCTGGGGGATAATTCTCCGGCCAGGATCCACTAAGCTTACAAAGCTCTCACTGATACCGCAGCTTACAACCCACAGTTTCAACAGGACAACAGCTGATGATCCTTTCCTTGCAGAAACATACACCCTATGCGTTTCACCGTTAGGCTTCTTCAGGGGTTAATGGTTATTTGCCTTTCCCTACCTCTTTATATAGTCACCTCCTCTCTCACATTGGTTCCTTGATTGGAGTGTCACATCTATTTCAAGATCACTATAGTGTCCAAGCAAGCATGCTATAATAAGTAAAGGCTAGTGAGGCCAAAATAATCAATTGTATAGCGTCCTAGCCTTTACTTATTATACAGTATGTGTATTACTCATATATAATTACACATCAAATTAGCGTTCTAGTTTTTTTTGTGTATTTACCTTTTTTTATCACGTCAGTCACTTTAGGCTATTTAGCCTGTACTTTCACCTTGGTTAGCTTTCTACAATTATTTTTTGTATTTAGGATTTGTGTGAGACCTGTCCCATCTGGTATTATTTACTGTTTCATCATACTGTATACTTGACTCTCAAGGTGTTTTTGGACTGGCCAGTCTAATAGACTCACATGAGGATCTATGTGACCCACATGTTTGTTAGGTTAAATCATTACTTATTTGTTTTTGCTGTGCTTCCAAGGCAGCAGACACTGCTTACAGTTTTGTCCGATATGCCTGAATTTTCTACTGTTTTGTAAGTAGAACCAGTACTTGCGTGATGCAACCATATTGGCTCTCTTTTTCTTATTTTAGGTGGTCCCATCTCCTATCCTAGTGATCTGGACATTTGCTCATAATTCATTTGGTGTTTATTAAGTTAAGCACAATATATTGGTTTGCGCTTTTTTGTTTCTTGTATGTATATATATATATATATATATATATATATATATATATATATGCAAATACAACTGTATGCTCATCTGCATGTCTTAGGCAGGTCTGCAACCCCGCCTTTCCCCATTATCACCCAGCATACAGCACTTCCACTGCAGCAAGGGATGCTGGGAAATGACATGCAAATGAGCACACAGTGTCACTTTTTGCCTCAAAAACCATTTTTAACATGGTTCCCTATAGGCTTAAGCTTGCTGCCTGGTCACAGCTTTGAGCACAGCCAGGGTTAAGGTGCATACCCAGAAAACCACCCACAGACAGCTGTTTCGACCTTGATGGGTCTCATCAGTGTGGGGTTGATTTTAACTGGATATGCATAAGAGGCTATGGGATAGGCTATACCATAATACTGAGTTAAGTTATGGTGAGTAAAAAAAGTGACAAAAACCCTCCACAGGAAAGCAAATATGCAAATACAACTGTATGCTCATCTGCATGTCTTAGGCAGGTCTGCAACCCCGCCTTTCCCCATTATCACCCAGCATACAGCACTTCCACTGCAGCAAGGGATTCTGGGAAATGACATGCAAATGAGCACACAGTGTCACTATATATATATATATATAGCAACTTTTTTTAAACTCTCTAAAATTCGCTTTTTCAAGAATTCATTAAGCTTGCTACAAAACAATGTTTACACATCGGATTCAAACTGCGCAAAAAAGTTTGTCTCTCTCTAGTACTCAGTGCTTCAGTGCCATAGTATATAGGAAAATAATGTTTTGTGCTAATGATGTAGTTAGTAAAACACATATAGCCCTGGTCCCCATACCAGCGCTGGTCCCCGGCTATGGTAAGCTTCCCCGCAAGCCCCCATTTCTCCCTTTAGGTGCCGCGCGGTTAGCGAAGGCGGTGCGGCGAGATAGCCGGCAGCAGGAGGTGCAGGGAGACTTCGGTGGCTCACCATTGGTTGGCGCCACCATCCGGGGGGGGGGGGCGCCGCCATGTTGGACTTGACCGCACGTGCGCGATCGCTTGCGCATGTGCGGACGAGTGCGGCTGCCATCTTGTGTGTGGCGAAATGGCCGCGCATGCGCAGCAGAGTGCCGGGAGTTCTGGCGGCCATCTTAGAGGTGGCAGATAAAGCGCAGGAGAAGATAGAGAGGCAGGAAGGCCCTCTAGAGGTTGTGCATGCGCAGGGAAGTGGCGCGGCGGCCATTAGGATAGCGCAGGCGGAGATAGGAAAAGGTAGGCAGCCATTACAGAGGCGCCCATGCGGTCTCCATAGCCAGGAGCCTCCTTGGGAACTACAGTTCCCAGGAGGCATAGCTGAAGGCAGTCAGATGTTTTAGCTTAGCCAATAGGGCTGAGGAATCCTCCTGTAAAGGGGAGGATCTAGTTAGGGATATTAGCAGGCTGGCAGGAAGGAAGTCACTCAGGGATGGGAGGTAGGTGTAGAGGGTCAGTGACCAATGCACTAGGCCAGAGTACCCTCCCCAAGCCCCAGATAGCCCTGAGTCACCAGTGAGTTGCTACAGCTAGGGACAGACCCAAGAGAGGGATGCTGCCAACCTAGCTGAGCAGGATAGATAAGTTGTGACAGTGTTGCTTTGCAGTGCAGCATAGCAGTTAGCTTTGGCTGCTTCAAGAGAGGCCCTTTCAGTGCGAGGGGGGGTTGCTTTCTATAGTACACAGTGTGATGTGATATCACCGGTGCCAGTTGCACGCGGTGAACGCAGCCTACGTCTGGACTCAGACAGGCTCTAGAGTGAGAGACATTCTGTGGGTGAGACGCTCCACGAGGGAGACACCTCACACGGAGGTGGGACACCACGGAGGCGGATTCCTGTTCCTGCTTCAGACCCTTTTTGAAGATCTTTACACCCGGGCACGGACGTGTGCCCGGGCAGGTATCTATAAGTGCACCAACTATACACACGTGAGCAGCGCTGCCACACATCTGGATGGGGGTCCAGGACGCTGGGACACTTGTGCCGAGCACACAATTATTGTGGGCACTGTATGATTGGGTTACTATTGGGGGCGGAGAGGCCAAGGACAAGTACAAGGGGATATCGGTGCCCTTGCACCCAATGTATGTTATGTTATGCACAGAGCTGTTGATACTAGGTTATTATGATGATGCTCAGTAAATACTGTTTATTCCCATTGTGTGTATTTACTGTATGGTTGTTCTGGTGAGGGCACACTCCCACCACGTTGGGATCCCTCCTCAGTGTAGGCACTGCACCGAGTGTAAGCATATACCCCAGGTTCCCTGTGGCGGAAGCTCAGCCCTCCTGGTTGCCAAACAGGTACAGCACCACACTGATAAGTAGTCAGATACACCTACCCACCCCAATCTCACTTAGGGTGGGGGAAAGAGGGCTACACACATATTGGTTTTGCATAGGGAATCATATTGGATGTTCACCCTTGAGAAATTTTTACCTTGAAGGATGAACAACCGATTTAAAATAAATCCTTTCCTTTTTCTGAATTATAGATCATCTGTTTCTCTTCCTGAGAGTATTTGTTTCTGTTTTATTTATAACATTGAATCATGATTCTTTTCATATTTCATAATATCGACTTCTGATATTGACCTCCCTTTACTATTTATAAGTTAAACTTTACTATATTTGTATAAAATATATCATCTTGTTTTCTTTATTATACATTACATGCATTTATAAATATTTTCACTATAACGTGTATTTTTTTTTGTGTCACATTATTCACATCTATTTAGTATTTCCATGTATTGCATTCACTATATAGTGAGGCATTTTTATCATTGACCATGCGACTGCCTGTGAATTTGCCTCTGAAGTATATGGATAAACAGAAGGCCATTAAACCTTACATTGCTGAGGTTTATTTATTTGGCGTAATAAAAGATGTGATTTGACAGTAAAAGAAGCCTTTTCTGTAGATGAGCACAGACAGTCATTGATCCATTCGAATTCTAACTGCACACTTTTATTAATACCCCTTTCTGGGCAAGCTACCCATCTATCTGAACAAGCTCCTCACCCCTACCACATGCAGCACTTATCATCTGAGATCTGACTCCAAAAGACTGTTCATGGTCCCAAGGTTCAACAAAGTATCCGGCCGCTCCTCCTTCTCTTACCGTGCACCCCAAAACTGGAACAACCTACCGGAGACTCTCACATCCACCACCAGTTTAAGTTCTTTCAAAACTAAGGCTGTCACACATGTTAATCTGGTCTGTAACTGATACATACGCCCATAATATATATCTGTAACTGTGCATGCAATGTCTTGTATATAATGTATACCCTGTTCATTTATGTAACTGTATTTGTAACCATGTATTCTTTGTCATTTTAACTCTATGCCCAGGACATACTTGAAAACGAGAGGTAACTCTCAATGTATTACTTCCTGGTAAAATATTTTATAAATAAATAAATAAAGGTCACTTAGGCTGTTAATTTACTTAATGCACATTTCACGATCTATTATCTTTGATTATTAAGTGATTTTTTTTCAAGACGTTCTAAGATAGTAAGAACAGAAAAATGCTCATACTTTACCTTCTCAACGTAATACACAATTGGATCTCTGCCACGGGGAACAGGTGTATCCCAGCTGAGCACAACATATGCTTTGCTTGTTTCTGGAGCCTTAACATTAGTGGGAGGTCCAGGGATTCTGACTTCACCTAGAGGTGAAGAACAGTTGGTGATTGGTAAAAGATATATTAGGCTTGTACATTATCGACTGGTCATGTGACATTATTTAACACAGTGTCTGTAAATAATACCAGTCTTCATAATGCTATTTTTAACTTTGTATGCAAATATTAAAGTGTCTTCAAAACTGCGTAACTAGAACTTTATTTGGTTACTATAATAACAGCATACATGAATGAAATCTGCATGTTATCTAATTTTCTCTTTTTAAGTCTATTAAAACTGTCAATACACTATTTATTATATACTATACTCAATTGTAATAAGTATAGCACAAGTAAAAATCCCTTTTACATAAATAAGTGAGATTTTAATCTATACACTTAAATGGGTATCATTCAATATTTAGGGAGTTGTCAGTCATGAAAATCGGAATTTATAATTAGTTAATATCAAATAGCAACAAAGTGTAAGACAGTGCACTTGAAAAGTTAATCTAACTTCATAAAGACGTCTGGTCTTTGTCTGCCATTCTCAAAAACCTCTGATGAGCCATGAAGTTAGTTTTAGGTTAAATGTTCTGTCTCCACATAGAAAATATATATAAAATCTATTGGAACAATTACAAATTGAAGTCTGCAAGCCGGAGAAGGCAATTTTGGGTCACTAATTTCAAAAGCTTATTAAAGCGAAATACCTTCCAAGTCATCTTGACAGATAACGATTTCTCTTCCCCCTTCCAGATGGATTGCTGCCGAGAGAGAAAATAATGTTTCACAAAACTGGATTCCTTTAATGCGTCTTAGGTCTTAAATAATGATCATATAACTAATGCAAATGAAAAGGTTATTTTCAGGTACAGTATATAGTAAAGGATCCTCCAGATTTTCAGAAGCACTTAAATAGCACACTGATAAAGTAAGGTACTGCTTCAGTGTGAACATGTACAGTATTGTACATGTATCTTACTGTGTGCACATGTACTGTAGGTGGTGTTTGCCCTTTGAAAACATTGAATTGGAGAGAGACAGACAGAGACAGACAGAGACAGACAGAGAGAGAGACAATCCAGCAAGCAGAACAGCAAAGATAGACAGCACTCAGAGGTGAGTCAATACATTGTTTTGCTGACTTACCTCTGAGTGCTGTCTCTCTTTGTTGTTCTGCTGCCCTGCTGGATGGTAACGTACTCTTTACATTATTTATGGGACTAGCACCAGGCCTTTTTGGATATCTACATTGGAGTGCTTGCTGCATATATATATATATATATATATATATATATATGTAACGGGTGTTCCCTCTGACCTGACCCACCCAATCTCATATTGGCCCGTGTAGTCTAACCAGTCCCCCATTACAAGGCGTGTGTGGTGGTGCACCTGCAAGTAACAGGACTCTTGAGTCTCCCGCTTGGTGTTATTAGGGGATGTCATCAGGACAGGTAGCTGAGGTAGTGGGTACGAGTCCAACTTACTTCATGTGCAGCGCCTCCACCTCATCAGGATCTGTGCTTCCGCAGGGAGATGGTCCTGGTGAGGAACTCCTTCTTGGTGCCATCCACTGTTGAGTAATCTCACACTCACACAGTGGGGTTCTTTTTCTCAAGGACATCTTTATTGCATACAGGGATGTAGCAGACTGCCCCATGCAGCTGCCAGCTCTAGCCGCACATCTCTCCGTGATGTCCCTTTGCCAGGTACGCCCTCCCGTACTGAAGTGGGATTCCCTTTCTCCTAGGGAGATCACCGCTGTGCCAGGTCCCTGGACACAGTGTGGCATAGACAAACTTAATCTATCACTCTGCTGCCGCTAGTTACTGCACTAGGGTCACAAAAGTGTTACTTCCTCTCGGTACCTTCGGGTTACTATTTCTTCACCAACAACAACACTAACTGTCAGTGTTGTGCCCTTTATACTCCAGGGGGCAGGCGCATCTCTGAGGTCACTATCCAGGGACTCAGAGCATACAGCCACTCCCTTCCTTACACAGGGCACCACACAAGGGTGTGAGGGAAAACCTCCATAACTCCCGTTGGCAGACCTGTATTTACCAGGACTTACTGCCAACAGGGAAGATGTATGCAGTCATTATTATGCATGGCTACATACTCCCCCTGGTTAATACCCACCGTCCCGGCTGGGACCTAAATTTGGTGTACCTTGCGCCAGGAAACACTGCAAAAGAACACACAAATAACATAGCAAACATCATTGCATGGACATAATAATGTAAGCCCAATACACTCACTGACCAGCAGGGAGCGTTAAAGAAAACAACAGACCCACTCTATTGGATACTCAATAATAATGCCGAGGATCTGGCTTCTTCACCTCTCGCCCCGCGGCATCATGTACAGTCACGCTGTATTCTCTGGGTACTCCTTGCTCATTGCAGTATACTACCTTATGCATATATACACTGCGCCCTATCTTCCATACCCTCATCAGTTGAGCTACCCTCTGCTCAGCCTGTATCCCTTTTATGGCTCCCCCTCTCTCCACGATATAATACTGTATATCAGTTTTGAGCCATCTCTCCCTATTCTCCTCTATCTCTCGCATTAGAGGTTCAGGGACGTAAGGGTAATCAAGCCCATGGGACTTCCTATACTTCGCCGCAATAGCCCGTTCAGCTCGACACGACCTGGTCAAGCCACCTTGCCCAGCCGCTCCGGGCAACACCCATGACAGGGGCTCATCCGTTTCTACCGGATCATCCAACCCTGCGGACCCCTTAGGTATAACAAGGCCTGCCTGGATTCGATCCCACCTTACCCTTAGGGCCCTAAGGTATGACTCGTCGTCAAAGTCACCAGCAGCCCACCAGTGATCAACCACCCCCTCCCTCTCTAAAATAAAGCGGGTGCGGTCGAACCATGATACATACCCCTCGTACAATGGGGCCCACCACCTAGTCTCCTTCCGTTCCTCGGAGCTAGGATCTGTACTCTCTTCTATGGACTCCTCATCAGGCCCACCAGAAGACACCCCAGATGTACCCTCAGATCTCTCATTAACTCTTTTATACTGAGAGGTGTTTCGTACTGTGATACTAAGCCCACTAGGACAATCGCTAGATACAGACACTTGCCTAGACATACTCCCTCCTCCCTCCGACCCATCATCCGACGTACCCAAGTCCAGGCTTCCAGTCCAATCACCGGAAGGACCCCGTGACTCCCCGGACAACCCTAAGCTGGAACTGGACCCAAATAAAATAGTGACGGGTACAGGGGCTTTAACTAGGGCCTTGGGGCTAACCTTGGGTGTGGATGGGGTTTGGGGACGGGACCGAACAGTAGGTACTGACAGGGTTTCGACCTGCTCTCCAGCGATACCTGTCTTGACGTCGCCACAAAGTCCATCTTTATGCTCAACAGCGGAGCTTCTGGGGTTGCAGTTCAAACGTCCGTTCCCCCTGGTAGTAGGGGATCGTTTCTCGCTGCTTGACCTCAGAGGCGGCACCATCTCCCACTCGGGGCCTCCCTGGTCCGCCTTCACCACTTCCGCACACGCACGTGCTGCGACGCCATCTTGGGATGGATCCCCAATCGAGATCTCTTCCTCCACCATGACATCCGGCAACGCCCGTCTGCTGCGCGATCCAGTCTGGCTCTGGACTCGCTTCTCCGGCTCTTCCTCCCCTCGGTTCTGCAACAGGCACTGTGTCTTAGCACCTCGCAGGGTCGGGGTTGATCGACCCGCATCCGATCCACTAGTCACCACGGTAGTGGGACTCCGGCGATCGGGAGGTCGCGGTACGGGAGACTCTCGACTCCGCGTCTCCACACCACGAGGAATTTCATCCCTCCATGGCGTACCAATGGTATGACAGTCTCGTCTGATGACCGTCTTACTCGCCAGCCTTGCACACTCCTCATCCGAGGATTCCAGTTTGCAATTCGGCCGAGGCATCCCGGTAGGAGACCGGCGATGGGCTCCTCGGTGATCACCTCTCCGATGACTGGATTTCTCTATCGGAAGCACTAATGATGGCTCCGACTCTGCGGGACTGGCACTCTTGTTCCAGAGAGCTCCCGGCTGTTCTTCTCTTGGAATCGGGACATTCCCGGCTACTCCCACAGCCTGCACCGGTACGAATGTGGTCATTGGCCACATGTACTGCAGTCCGCAGTGGGGGCATCGGGCCTCGCTGCCCACGGCTCCGCCCGGCAGTCTGCACTGCAGGCAAAGACATGCCACAGTCTCCACACCCTCCACACGGATTATCAGGAAGCCTCCTGGAGCCGAATAAGGGTGAGTGGAAATCACAGGACCGTGGTCCACTTTGTCAGCAGCTTCAGCCATCTTTACCAGCGGAGGCACTCGTCTCAGAGGTCTATACTGATCAATGGCTCTTCGCAACTGAAATGCATGGGCAGAGGTAGCAACCCTTCCTCCCATTTTCTCTGTCGACATCCGGTGTAACCGCAAACCACTCCCCCTGGTTGAAACTAGGGGGATGTCTCGTAGATTTGTAGGCTGACCCAGCACAGGTGCGGAGTGAGTCATAGTCCATGAGGGCGCGGCTCCAGCTTTCGCGCCAAACTCCTCAGCGGGGTGGAGTTTTCTCGTTGGCGCCAATCCTGGCCAACAATTAGCAAACTGCAAAGTTGCAAGACTTTCTGCAGCATGCCCACGCGGCGTCCCGGGGAAGCGGGAACCGCCATTTTGGTAAGCATTGTCCTTTCTTTCATTTAAGGCAGCGTCTGGCTGTTTGTTAATTGGGGTATAACAAAGTCCATTTCGTTCCTCCCATCTAAGCACACTGTCCTGCTCATTATTCTCAGGGGTATCATCCCGAGAACAAAAACACGACAAACACGGCGCAGCCACGGCTTTCACGCCATTCCACAACAAACTCACAAAAGTCTCTTCTGTAGCTTGTTCTTCGCCTGACCGCAATCCTGGACCTTCTGCTCTATGCAGATCCTCCATTCTCGTGGTTCTCTCTCTCTGCCATCCTGGACCTTCTGTTCTGTACAGATCCTCCATTCCGACAGGTCTCTCGTGATCGTTGAACACCGATTCTCTGTACGTGGAGCTCCGCTCTGCGGGGCAGCTACCACATCTGTACAATAAACATGCCTTGTGCACCACCTTGTGTACCTAACGTAGATCTGACTCGTGTTTGCACTACCTCAGGCTAGGCTCACTCTTTCTGTGTCTACTGTAACACGTTCCTCCAGTCTGTGCTCCTTGGTAAGTGATCTGGAATGGAGACTAGAGTACTCTGGCTCTTCCATGCAGTACTTTGGGCGTCGACCTACTTTTGGCTAGCCTAGTGCGGACCCTTCCAGAATTCCTGCTCTCAGTTACCAGTTTACCCCTTCAGGCGTCCCCCGCTAGTGCTACCTCAAGGCGACTAGAACAGCAATAGCCCCCGGCTCCAGACTCACTAACCCCTAACGGATCCCAAGGCGTCTTTGCGGCATGCATATCCAGCATCTCCCTGACTACCCCTGGCTCCGTCCCACGCAGCACAAAGTGGCAGCAGACACTTCTCTCTTTCCTAATGTGTGCCTAGCAAAAGCCTGTCCCGTTGACAGGTATCTCAGCAGCGCCTCCAATTGTAACGGGTGTTCCCTCTGGCCTGACCCACCCAATCTCATATTGGCCCGTGTAGTCTAACCAGTCCCCCATTACAAGGCGTGTGTGGTGGTGCACCTGCAAGTAACAGGACTCTTGAGTCTCCCGCTTGGTGTTATTAGGGGATGTCATCAGGACAGGTAGCTGAGGTAGTGGGTACGAGTCCAACTTACTTCATGTGCAGCGCCTCCACCTCATCAGGATCTGTGCTTCCGCAGGGAGATGGTCCTGGTGAGGAACTCCTTCTTGGTGCCATCCACTGTTGAGTAATCTCACACTCACACAGTGGGGTTCTTTTTCTCAAGGACATCTTTATTGCATACAGGGATGTAGCAGACTGCCCCATGCAGCTGCCAGCTCTAGCCGCACATCTCTCCGTGATGTCCCTTTGCCAGGTACGCCCTCCCGTACTGAAGTGGGATTCCCTTTCTCCTAGGGAGATCACCGCTGTGCCAGGTCCCTGGACACAGTGTGGCATAGACAAACTTAATCTATCACTCTGCTGCCGCTAGTTACTGCACTAGGGTCACAAAAGTGTTACTTCCTCTCGGTACCTTCGGGTTACTATTTCTTCACCAACAACAACACTAACTGTCAGTGTTGTGCCCTTTATACTCCAGGGGGCAGGCGCATCTCTGAGGTCACTATCCAGGGACTCAGAGCATACAGCCACTCCCTTCCTTACACAGGGCACCACACAAGGGTGTGAGGGAAAACCTCCATAACTCCCGTTGGCAGACCTGTATTTACCAGGACTTACTGCCAACAGGGAAGATGTATGCAGTCATTATTATGCATGGCTACATACTCCCCCTGGTTAATACCCACCGTCCCGGCTGGGACCTAAATTTGGTGTACCTTGCGCCAGGAAACACTGCAAAAGAACACACAAATAACATAGCAAACATCATTGCATGGACATAATAATGTAAGCCCAATACACTCACTGACCAGCAGGGAGCGTTAAAGAAAACAACAGACCACTCTATTGGATACTCAATAATAATGCCGAGGATCTGGCTTCTTCACCTCTCGCCCCGCGGCATCATGTACAGTCACGCTGTATTCTCTGGGTACTCCTTGCTCATTGCAGTATACTACCTTATGCATATATACACTGCGCCCTATCTTCCATACCCTCATCAGTTGAGCTACCCTCTGCTCAGCCTGTATCCCTTTTATGGCTCCCCCTCTCTCCACGATATAATACTGTATATCAGTTTTGAGCCATCTCTCCCTATTCTCCTCTATCTCTCGCATTAGAGGTTCAGGGACGTAAGGGTAATCAAGCCCATGGGACTTCCTATACTTCGCCGCAATAGCCCGTTCAGCTCGACACGACCTGGTCAAGCCACCTTGCCCAGCCGCTCCGGGCAACACCCATGACAGGGGCTCATCCGTTTCTACCGGATCATCCAACCCTGCGGACCCCTTAGGTATAACAAGGCCTGCCTGGATTCGATCCCACCTTACCCTTAGGGCCCTAAGGTATGACTCGTCGTCAAAGTCACCAGCAGCCCACCAGTGATCAACCACCCCCTCCCTCTCTAAAATAAAGCGGGTGCGGTCGAACCATGATACATACCCCTCGTACAATGGGGCCCACCACCTAGTCTCCTTCCGTTCCTCGGAGCTAGGATCTGTACTCTCTTCTATGGACTCCTCATCAGGCCCACCAGAAGACACCCCAGATGTACCCTCAGATCTCTCATTAACTCTTTTATACTGAGAGGTGTTTCGTACTGTGATACTAAGCCCACTAGGACAATCGCTAGATACAGACACTTGCCTAGACATACTCCCTCCTCCCTCCGACCCATCATCCGACGTACCCAAGTCCAGGCTTCCAGTCCAATCACCGGAAGGACCCCGTGACTCCCCGGACAACCCTAAGCTGGAACTGGACCCAAATAAAATAGTGACGGGTACAGGGGCTTTAACTAGGGCCTTGGGGCTAACCTTGGGTGTGGATGGGGTTTGGGGACGGGACCGAACAGTAGGTACTGACAGGGTTTCGACCTGCTCTCCAGCGATACCTGTCTTGACGTCGCCACAAAGTCCATCTTTATGCTCAACAGCGGAGCTTCTGGGGTTGCAGTTCAAACGTCCGTTCCCCCTGGTAGTAGGGGATCGTTTCTCGCTGCTTGACCTCAGAGGCGGCACCATCTCCCACTCGGGGCCTCCCTGGTCCGCCTTCACCACTTCCGCACACGCACGTGCTGCGACGCCATCTTGGGATGGATCCCCAATCGAGATCTCTTCCTCCACCATGACATCCGGCAACGCCCGTCTGCTGCGCGATCCAGTCTGGCTCTGGACTCGCTTCTCCGGCTCTTCCTCCCCTCGGTTCTGCAACAGGCACTGTGTCTTAGCACCTCGCAGGGTCGGGGTTGATCGACCCGCATCCGATCCACTAGTCACCACGGTAGTGGGACTCCGGCGATCGGGAGGTCGCGGTACGGGAGACTCTCGACTCCGCGTCTCCACACCACGAGGAATTTCATCCCTCCATGGCGTACCAATGGTATGACAGTCTCGTCTGATGACCGTCTTACTCGCCAGCCTTGCACACTCCTCATCCGAGGATTCCAGTTTGCAATTCGGCCGAGGCATCCCGGTAGGAGACCGGCGATGGGCTCCTCGGTGATCACCTCTCCGATGACTGGATTTCTCTATCGGAAGCACTAATGATGGCTCCGACTCTGCGGGACTGGCACTCTTGTTCCAGAGAGCTCCCGGCTGTTCTTCTCTTGGAATCGGGACATTCCCGGCTACTCCCACAGCCTGCACCGGTACGAATGTGGTCATTGGCCACATGTACTGCAGTCCGCAGTGGGGGCATCGGGCCTCGCTGCCCACGGCTCCGCCCGGCAGTCTGCACTGCAGGCAAAGACATGCCACAGTCTCCACACCCTCCACACGGATTATCAGGAAGCCTCCTGGAGCCGAATAAGGGTGAGTGGAAATCACAGGACCTTGGTCCACTTTGTCAGCAGCTTCAGCCATCTTTACCAGCGGAGGCACTCGTCTCAGAGGTCTATACTGATCAATGGCTCTTCGCAACTGAAAGGCATGGGCAGAGGTAGCAACCCTTCCTCCCATTTTCTCTGTCGACATCCGGTGTAACCGCAAACCACTCCCCCTGGTTGAAACTAGGGGGATGTCTCGTAGATTTGTAGGCTGACCCAGCACAGGTGCGGAGTGAGTCATAGTCCATGAGGGCGCGGCTCCAGCTTTCGCGCCAAACTCCTCAGCGGGGTGGAGTTTTCTCGTTGGCGCCAATCCTGGCCAACAATTAGCAAACTGCAAAGTTGCAAGACTTTCTGCAGCATGCCCACGCGGCGTCCCGGGGAAGCGGGAACCGCCATTTTGGTAAGCATTGTCCTTTCTTTCATTTAAGGCAGCGTCTGGCTGTTTGTTAATTGGGGTATAACAAAGTCCATTTCGTTCCTCCCATCTAAGCACACTGTCCTGCTCATTATTCTCAGGGGTATCATCCCGAGAACAAAAACACGACAAACACGGCGCAGCCACGGCTTTCACGCCATTCCACAACAAACTCACAAAAGTCTCTTCTGTAGCTTGTTCTTCGCCTGACCGCAATCCTGGACCTTCTGCTCTATGCAGATCCTCCATTCTCGTGGTTCTCTCTCTCTGCCATCCTGGACCTTCTGTTCTGTACAGATCCTCCATTCCGACAGGTCTCTCGTGATCGTTGAACACCGATTCTCTGTACGTGGAGCTCCGCTCTGCGGGGCAGCTACCACATCTGTACAATAAACATGCCTTGTGCACCACCTTGTGTACCTAACGTAGATCTGACTCGTGTTTGCACTACCTCAGGCTAGGCTCACTCTTTCTGTGTCTACTGTAACACGTTCCTCCAGTCTGTGCTCCTTGGTAAGTGATCTGGAATGGAGACTAGAGTACTCTGGCTCTTCCATGCAGTACTTTGGGCGTCGACCTACTTTTGGCTAGCCTAGTGCGGACCCTTCCAGAATTCCTGCTCTCAGTTACCAGTTTACCCCTTCAGGCGTCCCCCGCTAGCGCTACCTCAAGGCGACTAGAACAGCAATAGCCCCCGGCTCCAGACTCACTAACCCCTAACGGATCCCAAGGCGTCTTTGCGGCATGCATATCCAGCATCTCCCTGACTACCCCTGGCTCCGTCCCACGCAGCACAAAGTGGCAGCAGACACTTCTCTCTTTCCTAATGTGTGCCTAGCAAAAGCCTGTCCCGTTGACAGGTATCTCAGCAGCGCCTCCAATTGTAACGGGTGTTCCCTCTGGCCTGACCCACCCAATCTCATATTGGCCCGTGTAGTCTAACCAGTCCCCCATTACAAGGCGTGTGTGGTGGTGCACCTGCAAGTAACAGGACTCTTGAGTCTCCCGCTTGGTGTTATTAGGGGATGTCATCAGGACAGGTAGCTGAGGTAGTGGGTACGAGTCCAACTTACTTCATGTGCAGCGCCTCCACCTCATCAGGATCTGTGCTTCCGCAGGGAGATGGTCCTGGTGAGGAACTCCTTCTTGGTGCCATCCACTGTTGAGTAATCTCACACTCACACAGTGGGGTTCTTTTTCTCAAGGACATCTTTATTGCATACAGGGATGTAGCAGACTGCCCCATGCAGCTGCCAGCTCTAGCCGCACATCTCTCCGTGATGTCCCTTTGCCAGGTACGCCCTCCCGTACTGAAGTGGGATTCCCTTTCTCCTAGGGAGATCACCGCTGTGCCAGGTCCCTGGACACAGTGTGGCATAGACAAACTTAATCTATCACTCTGCTGCCGCTAGTTACTGCACTAGGGTCACAAAAGTGTTACTTCCTCTCGGTACCTTCGGGTTACTATTTCTTCACCAACAACAACACTAACTGTCAGTGTTGTGCCCTTTATACTCCAGGGGGCAGGCGCATCTCTGAGGTCACTATCCAGGGACTCAGAGCATACAGCCACTCCCTTCCTTACACAGGGCACCACACAAGGGTGTGAGGGAAAACCTCCATAACTCCCGTTGGCAGACCTGTATTTACCAGGACTTACTGCCAACAGGGAAGATGTATGCAGTCATTATTATGCATGGCTACATATATATATATATATATATATATATATACAGTATACAGAAACTATTTGTATACTGGGATATATAGGGATATCGACTTGGGTGCATTAGGTGAAGGTTTGGAAATGTATGGTCAAATTACTGTTATCCATCAGCAGAAATGAGGGTTTTGCTTTTGAAACATTTAGGCCTAGATTCACTAAGCTTTGTTAAACAGGAATGGCGGTTTTCCGAGTTAACAACTTATTCACCAAGGTAATTAAATATAAAATAATGTCTGTAATTGAGCACAGAGTTGACACAATGTTCTTTAATTCATGGCATTCCTCCCAGACATGGAAATTGGGATTTTGGAGAAAGTAGGGCGTGGAGGACACAATGCTCTCATCTTAAATTTACTTTTTGCTTTTTTTTATGATTGCTCTCTAATTTAGGTTATACAGTACATTAAGACAGTGCAAGAGGAGCGACTTAAACATAACAAACCTGGGAATTAAAAGAGTGGTGGCATAACACCTGCTGTATTGACACTCTAACTACAGTATATTTAGTATTGTGTACCTACTTTGTAGCCTTGCTAGATCAGCCGGTTCCAGAGCAGCAACTGCTACAGAGACCCTGGAAGGCCTGCTTACACCAGCTTTATTAACTGCTCTGACGCGGAACATGTAAGATCGTCCTTCAAAAAGTCCAGTTACAGGATACTTGCAGATCTTTACAGGGGCATCATTACACTGAATCCAGTTCTCAGTGCCCACCTCACACCTGTGGAAACAACATTCCAAATGTAGCCAGCGCTCACAAACAGTGTACAACACAAGAGGACACCAATTGTACAGAAAGTATCAGTAGTAATTGCCATGAGTCATAAAACATAATTGCTTTCAATGGTTTCGTTCTTTAGAAATCTGGCTCTATTTTATGCACTAATTCTGCACTATACAGTATTTGATGCCATACAATATTTATTTACAACCCATGTTGTATATACGTACAATTCAGAGCCCAAAACCTATATTGGAGTATGTGTAATGTACAAAGCCCATCTACTGTATGAAGATTAGTGTATTATAATTATAATACAATAAGTGGATAAATTGTAGAAGCCCACAAAATTTAATAATGCCTGCCTTAAATACTGTAGTTTATAATCTTATTTTACATTGAACGGTGAATGGATGGAAGGGAGGTAAACATCATTATGACACTCTATAAAGCATTAGTAAAACCACACCTTGAATATGGAGTACAGTTTTGGCACAACTCCATAAAAAGGACATTATGGAACTAGAGAAAGTGCAGAGAAGAGCCACCAAATTAATAAAGAGGATGGTAAATCCGATTTATGAGGAGAGGCTAGCGAAATTACATGGGTTTACATTAGAAAAGAGGCGTCTAAGAGGGGATATGATAACTATATACAAATATATTCGGGGACAATACAAGGAGCTTTCAAATAAACTGTTCATCCCAAGGGCAGTACAAATGACATGGGTCATACCTTAAGGTTGGAGGAAAGGAGATTTCACCAGCAATAAAGGAAAGGGTTCTTTATAGTAAGTGCAGTTAAATGTGGACATCATTACCCATGAAGACTGATGGCAGATACAATAGATATCTTCAAAAAAGGTTGGGCATCTTTTTAGAAAGGAAAGGTATACAGGGATATACCAAATAAGTAAACATGGGAAAGATGTTGATCCAGGGAGTAATTTGATTGCCTATATTTGGAGTCAGGGAGGAATTTATTTTTCCCTTTGTGAGATATCATTAGATGATATTTCACAGGGGTTTTTAATTTGTCTTCTTCTCGATCAATATACTGTAAATACAAATATAAGATAAGTATCTATCTTCTAAATGTAACATACTGTAGGTTGAACTTGATGGATGGATGATTTTTTCTCAACCTTGTCTATTACTGTATGTAACTATAGTGTAAGTGAGACTTACAGAAACAGTAAGAGAAGGTAACAGTAAGTGCAGTGTATGGCATTGCCTGAAAACAATGATGGTAGGTTGGCAAGTATAGATGTAGCAGACATTATTACCCCTGTTAACGTACAAAATAACACATTAAATAACATGAGTTATCTCTGTAACAATTGTTTTCAATAGCACTACAGATAAATAACATGCCAGCGTTAACACAATGCAATGTGTTAACAGGTGCAATAACGTAATTTGTATACAGGTATTTGGAGCAGTAGTTACAGTTCCAGGCTATTGAACTGCTTGATTCAGAATGCGTTTTGTAGGATTTGACTTGAAGATGAGAAGGTGTTTGGTATATACTGATGGTAAGGGAGTTATACAGGTAGCGGAGGGAAACATATTAAGATGAGAGAGCAGTAAAGTTAAGAAGGAGACAGTCATAAGCAGAGTACATGGGATGAGCAGGGCTTCAAAGAAATGTGAAAGGTAATATATACAGATGGGCAGATAGAAGCAGAGCCGTGAAGTTGAGAAGAACTTTGTAGGTGATGAGAAGGTAAATGGAAAAATGTATTTAGGATGAGGTGAGTAAGGACTGATCTACATTGGAAAGAGTGGGATAAATCTTGCAACATTTTGTGTAGCTTGCAGGGGAGAGAATAGTGATGCAGGGAGACCAAGGAGTAGTAGATTACAAAATTCAAGACTATTAAACATGATTGATAGAGCATGAATGTGATTTGAAAAGGAGTGAGAAAATGTAAAAATAACATGTAAGCTGCTGCTCTGATCGGATAGATTAGGGGTGAGCAACTCCAATCCATGAGGCCCACCAACAGGTCAGGTTCTACGGATATCCCTGCTTCAGCACAGGTGGTGCAGTCTTCGACTGAGGCACGGATTGAGCCACCTGTGCTGAAGCAGAGACATCCTTAAAACCAGACCTATTGGTGGGCCTCGTGGACTGGAGTTGCCAATCCCTGTGAGATGGTGGTGCTGTGATGAAAACGTTTATCGCTTCTGCTTTGTTTTTTTGCCATTAAACCACCGTAATTTACAAATGTACTTTGTATTTGAATATACATCAACATTGTCACTTTGAAGAATGCATTTGAATATGAATACAGTTTGATAAATCTGCTGAATTTGTCATCATTGTGGAGCACCAACAACCTTTCCATTTGTAAAATCCAGCAAAACATAAAGGAGGATGTAAACTTGTAAAGGATAAGAAAACTGCAGGTACATACTTATCAACAAAGTATCCAATGACTGGGCCTTCGCTGGCGGTGTTTGGTGGCTTCCATGTAACAATCACATAATCTTTGTTAGCGTCGTAGCATTCAACATCCATGGGAGCTCCTGGCGCTCCTGCGACCACTGCAGCAGCATCTTAGTAGGTCAAATGAAAATGCATACTGTACGTTGTAAAGCTAGGTACATTCCATTCAGAAGTCACTTAAACCATACATCTCTCGGCATCGCATGATTATTCATGTGTTCCTTAATACTGTAATATACTAAGCAGACAATCTGTATCCCTTCTACTAAAATCATTGCCCTCTTTATCTTGAGATAAATACAGAAAGAAGAAGTGGGAGGGGGAGTGGCTCAGTGAGTAAAGACATTGATTAGCACTGAGTTTGAAGCAAGGGAACCTGGTTCAATTCCTGGTGTCGGCTCCTTGTGAGCTTGGGAAAGTCACTTTATCTTCCTGTGCCTCAGACACCAAAAACATAGGGGGTTATGCACAAAGCAGTGATAAGTGTTTTTACGTGAGATAAATGCTTTATAGCACAATTTTTTAGCAATGCCTGTGTTTTAATGATAAAAAGCCTTTTAAGAGCGATAATGCAGTGTTATCACAGCTTTGTGAATAGCGCTGCACGCAATATTGAGAAATAAAGGCATTTATCTCACTTAAAAACACTTATCACTTCTTTGTGCATAACCCCCATAGATTGTAAGCTCTATGGGGCAGGGACCTGTGCCTGCAAAATGTCTCTGTAAAGCGCTACATAAAACTAGCAGCGCTATACAAGAAAATGCTATTATTATTATTATAAAACTGAATGTTCCAAACAACTCATTTTAGTTTAGTTGCCTCTATAAATGTGACTTTTAAAAGTCACTTTGAATGGTTTCAGAGTTTTACTCTCCGAGGTACTCTCACACATGTAAGATGCCCATGTGCATACAGAATATACATGTTAGTTTTGAGAGAATGTCTTCCCAGAAGTTGTCACTGTTAAATGTCATGTTTTCGTGACATTTTCACAAGAGGGACTGTACTCCAACATGTTGACAATTTTGAAAAACTGGCAGTACATAAAGGGGCATGTGACCTGAATTTAGGTTTATGTGGTCTGACTGTAGGATCGTGTGATCTGCAAGCTGACTTTCAATATTTGGACGATTTTGGTGATTATTACCGTTTTCCCAAAATTGCAAATATAAAGGCAAATTTTATTTGGTCCGCGAACTTCAGTGCAACGTTCACACCTCTCTAGTAAGTGGGATAAGTAAAATAATATACACTAAGAATATTCTATTTCACAATATGGCAGGCCTAACTATCACATAAAGGACTCATAACCTAGGGAGTTCTATTACTATTAAATATCATGTATTGTTTTATTGATTTTAACTTGCAGTAGGCATTGGGAAATAGAATGGCCTGGCTTCATTCTTCCTTTGAAAAAATATCTACAGATTTAGTGTGCCAATGTGTGTCAGATTTCTTTTTGCATAGAGTATTTTTATGTAGATATATATATATATATATATATATATATATATATATATATATATATATATACACATACTGTATATATGTATATATATATACTGTATGTATATATATATAATGTAATATATAACTTTTGGTTAACCTGACATGTGAAACTACAGTATATTGTTGCTGAACTTAAAAATGAAGATGTGTAATCTTAAGAAGCAAAACATTCAGCACCTTAGTTTTCCAACTTATTCATGTTCCTGTAAAAAATCACCAACTAGTCAGCAAAGTTCCAGAGTTTAAAGTCACTCGGGGTTTTGAAACCTCTTAGCATTATAGACTTTGAAGTTCTGTTCATTGTATTTAGAAGAGCAGGACAACAGATCTCATATTGTCTGACTATGGATTAAAACATAACGCTGGAGCAAACGTTTGAGTTAGGTGATGGGCAGGATGATAGCTTTCATTTAATAAGGCTTTTGAATGTCAGATCCCCTTCTGCGTGTGACTCGTGGCAGCTTTCATCACAGAACGTAGATGTGTATCTGAGTTACTGTAACTTTATGCCATTGCAAATGGCAATCCAAATCCAAGGTGGAGAATACAATCAAAAGTGTGCACTTAATCAAATGTTTATTTCTAGCAGGTGTTAGAAATCATCTGCATATGCCTATTACCATGAATTAGGATGAACTGCTGTCACTTCTTTTATTTTTTGGTAAGTAGTTTGCTCTCTGTTAGTAAGTTTGCTTTCTGTTATTAAGACTGGTGCAATATTGCATGTGAGAAACCTATGTTTGCAAGATGTAAAGAGGAAATGAAACACTGTGCTTAGTACAGAAAATCTATTGGAACTGCAGATATTCAGGAAATTAAACCTGAATTCTTCTAACGTCTTCACGGTACAGTGTACAAACATAATAACTAGATGTTTTTATAGAAAAACACATTCAAAATATGTATCAATAGAAGCAAATCTGTTGATCGTTTTATACAAGTTCTAATACATTTTCCCATCCCTTTGAACTAAAATATCAAAACAGAAAAGAATGACAAAACTGGGAATGAATGTAAGAACAGGAAATGTACCAGCCACAAACAGGAATCCACTGTGCTGATTTACACCGCCTCTTGTGACTATTCTTAAAGTATACAAGCCTTCATCATCCTTATTCAGATGAGTCAGTGTCAAGGTAGCACGACCCTCTCCAAAATGCATTTGGTACCACTTGGATTCTTTCACTAATACGTCTGAAATGGAAATTCAATTGCAAATCGTTAGGAGACCATTTCCCAATAAGCCGACCACACTTGATTGATGCTTGTGGTAAATTGAGTAGAAAGAACAACGTTTTTTCTTCTTCGCCTGGCTCCAACATTGCAGTAAAAAATATGCAAACATCTATCTTAACACGTTCTTTATAGACTTGTGCTTTATATACTGTGCCTTCATTCGAAGCACATATCTCAAAAGCTTAATTAGCCATGTTTATTTTATATCACTTGCATATAGTTAAAATGCCTCCAGCATACTGCCACATACAAAACAATCGTAAATAAAAACTATACTGGCATTCAACACTTTTTTCTGCAGTTTTGCTACTGTCTTTTACTATATAATACATACATAATATAACATATGACATATATAATACATACAGTATGAAATTAAAGTAAAGGGTTTTTCATTTTCCATATTCCAAAATATGGATGTCCAATTTTGTATTTGTGTGGTATTTAGATTTTTTGTCCTTCAGCCTTCCTTATTTGCTAATGACTTTCTCTCTATTTGTATGTTATTTGTATACTATTGTCTCATATGTTCTTGCACAGGGAAAAAACACTTACCGTCTCTGTACCACTCTGCCCCAGGCTGCAATCTACTGATATCCGGAGTAATCAGCATGGAACATGACAAAGTGACTGTTTCCCCTTCAACTCCAAATGTTACACCAAAACTCTCCAAAAACTGAACATCAATATGGGTGAAACAAATTGCTCCTGACATAGGCACTGCAATCAACAGAAGATGTGGTTTTTTTATTTCATGTAACACTGTATATCACAGTTCACAAGTTAGAGGAAATGTGCATTTACATTTACTGATGCTTGTGACTATATCTTAACACATCGAATTGTGTATATACACAGTACAAATACAGTTATTGTTCAAACAACTGTATTTTGCATTCCTATCAAACTTAAAGATCTTAAAAGCACACTAAGTGAAACAGCTTTTTTTCCTTGTTTTACATTTATTACTATGTCAGGGTTTTTTTTAATCATTTTTCAGTCACAATGCTAATGGCAAATTGAACAGACTATTTTTACTTAATTATTTTGAGTATGCTGAAAAATGCAACCGCTGGATGAAATATAATGAATTAATATGTTGTTAGTTGTTGGAACTTGAGGAGTTTTTTCTGCTTCTAAGACCAGCTCTTGACTGGAAAACAGTTCAAACTACTACCGTGTGTTAACAAGTTGGAATTAACTAGTCCAATTATCCAGTAAGCACTATAGATGCTCACTGTACTTAATAACTTCCCTAAGTAATACTTGAACATGGTGTTCATGAAAACTAAATCAGCTGCTGTACCTAACCTCTGCAGTTTTTTATGTACAATGTGTATTACAGCAATTATTGTCTTTAAAATTAGTTATAAAAAGTTTACTTACAATGCATTGGTAACAGAACAGAGTGAAGTGGGTCATCATCTCCCCTATACCCTATAAAGTAAATATATAACATGGTTAACACTTGCAAGTTTGTGTTGTCAAATACAGTATATAAAATGCCTAAAACCAAAGAGGAAGAAAATGCAATGTTGTGTACTGTACCTATAAACTTAAACACGAATGCCACTTTTTCTCTTAACTTTTTGTTTTATCGTACCTTAACCCAGGGCATCCCCTACATGTCCGGGGGCCACAGGTTCGCCCGCTGGGGCACGGGGGAAAATACGTTTTCCCTGGATGCAAAATGGCAGTAGGGTCAGGGTTTCACCCGCTAGCCAATAGAATGGCCACAATGTCATGGGGGAAACCCAGCGGCCATGTTTGTAGTCTGGCAGCCATATTTTTCTTTTTTTTGTGTGTGTAAAAAAATACAAATATCTCTGGAACCCGCATGGGCCCTGGACATTGGGGGCCCCTGAATGAGCTCTGGGTGACATCTCGGTTCAGGTACATTTATTAAATAAATTTCTATTAGGGGGGAAAGGAGGCAGCAGAGCCTTGCTAACCCTCTTGGGACTAATCAAGGGTGTGGAGCCAAAAGGAACAACAGGGCTTTATAATGAAAGATCGAGTCAAGAAAACAATAATAAAGAGTGACAAAAAACTAAATTGAGACTGTAAAGGGAAGGTCAAGCCCTTAAAGAAAGACTCTGGAAGATAGAAGTTAGAAAGGTCACGCAAAAGATTGAGATAGGAGAAAGAGGAGAGGAGAAAAGGTTTCGAAGAGAAGGAATGCAAAGGAAGAAACGCATGCAACAAAGGTAGGAGTCCCAACTACATCTGCATTCTGCATTATGGCTTGAGAGCCACAGAACCACTACAATTGCTGGTTATAGTTTCATATTGTATTTGTGCGGTGAGGACATTTGTATCATTGATGCTGCGTAACAATGTGTTAATGGCTTGTTCCTCGTAAAGGGATTGTCATGCTCAGACCATTTGTCTCCCCGTTTTCTCAATCCCTTGGTTCATGCTATAACAAAGACAATTCAAAAGAAATAAGTGGAAACATACTTTTTACAATAACAGCTGCATTGGTTGATGCTTGGCCATGAACATTTGTTGCTACAGCTGTATAGGTAGCAGTGTCGCTAAAGATAGCTCTGGGGAGAACATAAAAACAAAATAATTACTGTTTTTTACTGTTTCTTGCTGGTTAAATGTAGAACCAATTAAAGTGTTTTCAAATTGAAGTCCAAGTACTTCTTGCTACACGAATTTAGCTATGAAGTACTCTAGGTCATTTGGTGGCAATAGCCTTTATAGAGTTATTTCACTACGTCACTCCGTGTTCGATATTTGTAAATATACATGCAGTACATACAGTGGTGTGAAAAAGAAAGTACACCCTCTTTGAATTCTATGGTTTTTCATATCAGGACATAATAACAATCATCTGTTCCTTAGCAGGTCTTAAAATGAGGTAAATACAACCTCAGATGAACAACAACACATGACATTTTACACCGTGTCATGATTTATTTAACAAAAATAAAGCCAAAAATAAAATAAAGGCAAAACAGTACAGTTGTAGCCAATGGTTTTTTTTTCATTATAAATTAATTAATTAAAATATACAGCATTCTCGCCAAATAGCAGTGCTATAGCAGGTTGCTCCCCTTTGCTGAGACAAAGTACAAAGTACATTGTGAAACACATCAGGAAAATTCTCATAGACTAAACCTTTCTGCCGTGGAGCCGCTAGGTGACAAGTATATGTTTGAATTTATATACACGGCATATCGCAAGAAGTAATGACCAACATTGGGAAAAGATGACACTTGACTGGATTCCAAGGTAAATTAAAAGACCAAGACGACAACCTCCCAGATGGGAGGATAAAATCAGAAAATGTGGAGAAGAAAGTCTGCAACCGTAGTGCCTGTAAGATCATTGGGGAGGCCTTTGTCCAGCAGTGGATTAAGTGGATTATTAAAAATAATAATAATAATAATAATTATATATATATTAATATATATTTATATATATATATAATTATTATTATTTTTTGCTAATATTGAACTTGTTGTGATTTAAGGATCTCCCCACTCCATTACCTATTTGATTTCTGATGAATTGATGAATTCCATACTCCATATTCCATAAATGAGTGCACAATTTTGTGTGCTTTTGCATGTGGCATTGTCAGTGAATTTAGCAGTTTTATTGCATGTTGTTCTGCACAAGTTATATGACTATTTTTTACAGAAAAATATAAATGGCAAAGTAACAATACTAGATAATTGAACTAAGATAAAATGTACACAGTACAGGCATACCCCGGTTTAAGGACACTCACTTTAAGTACACTCGCGAGTAAGGACATATCGCCCAATAGGCAAACGGCAGCTCACGCATGCGCCTGTCAGCACGTGCTGAACATCAATACCGGCTCTCTACCTGTACTGAAGCTGTGCGCAAGCAGGGAGACTATAGAGCCTGTTACAAATGCGTTATTCACATCAGTTATGCACGTATATGACGATTGCAGTACAGAACATGCATCGATAAGTGGAAAAAAAGTAGTGCTTCACTTTAAGTACATTTTCACTTTACATACATGCTCCGGTCCCATTGCGTACGTTAATGCGGGGTATGCCTGTATTATTTCTTTCTGGTCATACTGTATCTCATTTAGTCAAAGGCATTCATTTGCATTCTGTCTTTCTAGAGAAAAAAGGCTACGCTACAGACACTACTGCCTACGGGAGAGCTACGACCAGTTCAAAGCAAGCAAAAAAGTGTTTGGAGAGCTTTCATTGGAATTTTTCTATTTGACACAAAACTGTAGATTTAGCAATGGAAATATCTCATTATTGTTCTTTGGAGAAACCCATTTTGCAGATTAAAAGAATTATTTGGGGTGAACTGGCAAAAAATGAACAAACTGAGCAACAGTCATGTCATTACTTGGAGAAGTAGCCACGTACTCATATTTGAATGGCTTTTGTAAAATTCTTTAATGTATATGTACATCATTTTCAGGATTAAGTGTTATAAGCTCCTGCTCTCTCCTGCAAAACTGGATAAGAAACAGCATAACATTTATCAAAGAAAAAGAGTGCCGTTAAAAGAAGTTTAATTGACTCTAATTTAAAGTAGCAATCCCAGCTGCTCATTTTGATTGATTTTTTTTAGCAGGATTTAAACCACTCTATTTTCAGATGCTGGGACCTCTATGTTCCAGACACGTTTACAGTTTTCAGTGCCAGTGTTTTCCTCCCATTCTTGGCGAAACAAAATAGCAATCAAACTAGGGGCCCACATAGGAAGCTGCATAGGAAGGTGTTATCTCTTAAAAAAATAAGAAGCGCTCCAACATAGTAAACTATAAATATCTTTATCTGAAAATAGAGTGGTTCATCGCTGGTTGACCCCCCTTCCCCCCTCCCCCCTTCCCCCCTCCCCCGCACCAGATTGAATTCTATTTAAAAAAGACATTTACATTTTTGCCTGAACTGCTGC
>NC_134486.1:348440544-348533788 GCF_040206685.1 Ascaphus truei
AAGCAGAGCAGGTACAGACATGTGATGTTTCTGGGCACAAAAGGCCTTTCCTCAGACCCTACCCCTCTCAAGGAGTCCAGAGAGGTTAAGTTAAAGAACAGAAATAAAAATATATTATTTTGCAATTCTTTGGGAGGTATTCCCTTCAAGCCCATAATAATCTCTTGATTGTAGAGGGGTCGTACATTTATAGGCTAATTATATGGAGATAGCATTATTCCTGATTCACTCTCAAGGAGTAGGGTCTGAGGAAAGGGCTTTTGTGCCCTGGAACGTCACATGTCTGTACCTGCTCTGTTTATGAATTAAATACAGAGCAAGTTCTTACAATCCGGATTCCTGTGTGCTTCCTTCACCACAACTATTTGCACACTAGCAATGTTGTGGAGTGGCTCAGTGAGTAAAGACACTGACTGGCACTGAGTTTGAAGCACGTGAACCTGGTTCAATTCCTGGTGTCGGCTCCTTGTGACCTTGAGCAATCACTTTATCTCTGTAAGGATCCATGAGGCGCAGTGCGGTCGACACACGCAAAATGTATCCTCCATACATCCAGATAACAGCATTGCTCCCAAACCTCACCCTGGAGCCTGTTATCATCATAGGAGCGCACGCGGATCTAAATGCCAACTCCGCTGGCCCCGTCTCCCGGTTGCATCCATGTGATGATGTCATTAGCGTGCGACACACCGTGTGTGTGCAGAACGCACCTGTATCACATTAAATATATCATCAGGAAGACTCCGCACACCTGCTTCCTATCAGAACCTGCACAGTGACATGCCTCCTGCTGTGATTCGTCACAGCTTCCTGTAAATACTCAGCAGAGCCAGAGGCTCATCAGATGAGCATAATCTCTGTTTGTGCGTGTGCCTCTCCACGGTCTGTTCTGTTCCAGCCTTGTCTGCCTTGCCTTATTACCTGACCCTGCTTGCCTTCAGACTCCACTCTTTTCCTCTCCTGACCCGGCTTCATTTGATCATCCGCATATCTCCATCCCTGACCTTGGCTTACTCTCGACGATCCACACCTCTCCAATCCTGACCTTGGCTAAAGCACCCACAACGATCCGTACCCCTTCACTACTGACCCCGGCAAGTATCACGACCATTCTCACCTCTACTACCCTGACCCAACTACTCTACACTCCAGACGCGTTCACGCAGCTGTGAGATGGCGTTATATATATTTCCCCACTTTAGCAGCGTGGTCCCATCTTGTTTGTGGTGAGCACACCGTCACAATATGCTCAGCCCACCACACATGGACCCCGCTGAGGTGGGACGAGTCTTGAGCATGCACGCCAGCATGCTCTCAAGTACTTAAAAATACTTACAGCAAAATGAAAAGCGAATGAATCTCTTGCAAGAGAATTTGTTAACCCTTACCGCCCAGGCACGAACACCTTCTGTGGCCCCCGCCGACTCTGCTGCTACCAGCTTCAGTACTGCTCCAGTAGCCTTGTCCAGGTACTCCGAACCCCGTCTACCAACACCCAATCGCTATGCAGGGGACCCCCATGGTTTCCGTGGCTTCTTAAACCAGCTCACGCGGCTGTGGGTTGGCGTTATATATATTACCCCACCTCAGCAGCATGGCCCCATCTTATTTGTGGTGAGCACACGTCCCAATCTCCCCGTGCCTCAGGCACCAAAACATAGATTGTAAATTCCACGGGGCAGGGACCTGTGCCTGCAAAATGTCTCTGTAAAGTGCTACTTAAAACTAGCAGCACTATACAAGAACATGCTAAAATATATATATATTTTTTTTTTTTGTAATTTATGCCACACTAAATCCATGTCTTAAAAGATAGTGCAATATTTTTGTGTTTTACAACAACAAAACACAATTGACATATCAAACATTTTGAGATACGAAAATCCCAATGGTGCTCACACAAACTAACTGTGTGTCTGGTTTGCAACCACTATAGCAAGGCAAAATCAGTGACCAAGCTCAGACTGATGAGACCAAAAAGTTAAAAAGTCTGTTCAGTGTGTCCACTGATTCTTTATCTTCCCTAACCCAGGCTCAGCTGTACAAACTGTTTAATGCAATAGGCAAAAGCTCTAGACAATCCACACACTAATGTGTATAGGAAGATAAAGATGACATGTCCATTAGGTGTTCACTTGCATGTCAATACCCAGAATCCTTGTGTGCAGCCTAACCACTATGTGACGTGATAATGTGGTGAAAGAAGCATTATTTCTCCCCAAAAAGTTTAGATCATTTCTTATGCAGCATACACTTCCCTCAAAAACTCAAATAATACAATTTGGGAAGACTAAAATACAGTAAACCCGTACAGTACGTATCCAGAGATTTGATAGATAGATTGATTAAACCCAATCCTGCTACTGCATTTAAAATTAAATGTGATGCTCTCATCTTGGCACCTTAAGTATTTTCCATTTAAGCCAACACGCACCCCGTATATTCATATAGACAAATGTCACCAGGAAAAGTTCACTAACATAAGGGTACAGTCAAGATGACATGCCAAGAAATTCCAAGCTGTTTTGAGTCACCACAGATCAGATAGCATATGGCTCAGCAATTTGGTATGAACAGCTGAGAATACAAAATAAATAAGGAGATACAGTAATCTCGAGCATTTTATATCAAGGAAAAAATGAACAAATGCTTCCTGACTTCAGTTTTATTTGCATATTTCAGTAATGCAATATGCTTCTTTAAAGAAGAAATTGTTGTACAATTATTTTAAATATGCCATTATTTAAAACCAAAGCATACAGTATGTGCAATGTTCTGTCCACTGCATTTGGACAGAATAGGCTCTAATGGACTAGTGCAATGAAAATGATATGATCTGTCCTCCCACATAAGTTTAAATAATGATTTTGTGGGTTCTTATCAAGTCATGTGCGTAGACAAATATTAGCTTCCATTTTAGCAAATGATTAAACTGTAGGAACTACGGATAGGACTTAGACATAAATTATTTTTACACCCATGGGATAATTTGTCAAAGTCTTCTTGCAAAACCAAGGCAAAAATACTGCAAAAAAAAAAGCTACAACATTGATTTTAATGGAAATATTTTTCCACGACAAATATACTGTAATTTTCCCCACTTTTGCAGGTCAGGACACTTTGATACATGACCTGCACCCCACCAATAATTATATATTCTATATTCAATTTTCCTCATTGCTAAACTGTGACAATGCTGAGATAATAAAAAAGCAACACATGTATCAAAGAAATAAAATTAAAAACATTCAATAAGGTTTTTGTTTTGATAAACCAAGTACGTTTTCCTTTGTCTTTTAAATAGGCAATCAAAGAATCTTAAAAAAACTTTTTTTTTTTTAATATATGCAGCCTTTGATTACCTTTATTGAAAACTAATTACCTAAGCTGCCTATAAATTGGTTCTGACATGATCGATCAGCAAAATCCCATTTCCAAGGGTTCATTAAATGGCTGCCTTTCAGTTTCAAATCAATCTTTCACTCAATGTAACTCAGCAGCTACAATGTAGCCTTCTATTACCAAGGTAACATTATCTATTGTTACAGTTTGCAGCTCAAGCTGCTGGGAATTTTGGCAACAAATTATCACAAACAGGAAAGTGTTACAAAGATCTTGCACTGCTGGGAAGGTGGATAAAACCTGCAATGGAAATCAAACGATGTTCCGTATATTAAAACTCATTAAAAATGTCATTAAGAGTTTAATTGTAAAATAAAAAAAGGTTGTAAGTATTATCTAATACTACAGAACTGATTTATTTAAAAATAAACACACATGTAGGATATTGCTTGGATTGCTCCTTAAAATTGAGAGACTTTGATAAATAATCCCTCTTACATCTAATGTTTGTTTTCAACATATGAATGTATGGCAGTATGTATCAGAATTGTCTGGTGAGAAACTAATGCATGCGTGCAAATTATCACTGGATTGATCTCTTTCCTTTGATAAATATTATGTGATTTTTAAAAATTATTTATACACCTGACAAATGAAACACTGAACTTAAAAAGGAGCTCTTAATGCAATATCCTACAGGTGTTTTTTTTTTGTTTTTTTAATAAATCCGTTTTCTAGTATTAGTCTCTAATTTTGTATTCAATTCTTAATGCCATTTTTAATGCGTTTTAATATACTGAGCATCTTTTGATCTCTGCACCAACTTTTAGCACACTTCTCCAGCAGTGCAAGATCACATAAAGTATATATAGATGTAGAGGTATCGGTACCGTGTGTGTGTGTGTGTGTGTGTGTGTGTGTGTGTGTGTGTGTGTGTGTGTGTGTGTGTGTGTGTGTGTGTGTGTGTGTGTGTGTGTGTGTGTGTGTGTGTGTGTGTGTGTGTGTGTGTGTAAATATACATTTATAAAACGCCAAATGTGTATACAGCGCTTTACAAAAGATGTGTGTCGGAGTGTACACAGTGTGGGTAGGTGTAGAAATGTAAGAATGTGTTGCATTACTATTAATGTTTGTAGATACTATGTGGCCCCTATTGGTATATAGGGAAAGAATTACATAGTACATATGTATGTAAGAGACAGTTGTGTGTGCATTCATATAGCACATATAGCACAGTAGTGTATGTATAGACATGGCCTGTAGCACTCATGGGAAGAGAGTTCTCTTGTTTCAGAGTAGTGACTCATGAAGCTGCGGACTTGGTTTAGGCCACCGCTAAATGTCCCGAACAGTTGCATAAATTTGTATTCATGCAAATTCACACATTTGGTGAAGTTGTTTGCACCTGTTTTGCCTCAGCTTTTGTACAGGGAGATTTAAATAGACCCTTAATCCCGTGTTTGATGCACCAATGTAATACATGTTGTCCACTACTAAACTAGATAGACTTAGAAAATTATATTTTGTGTTTTAGCTTCAGTCTTCTATTTGACTCATATTTATTGTTCCTAAAAAATAAGATATTTAAGTAATAATCCCTGAAAACAGGACATTACTGGCCAATAATACCCTGGCTGGAAGAGTTGAAGGCCCGAGGCGAAGCCGAGGGACTCTTTAACCCAGTCAGGGCATTATTGGCCAGTAATGCCGTGTTCTGAGGGGATTATTACTATTATAGGCTAAATGTAGGCTTATATTTAATTTTTTTTAATTTTTCATAAAAAAGTTAAATTTTGTAGTCATATTGATTTTTATCAGCATGATTGTCTACATTCTTATGCTTTTATTGCAAGTTTAATTAAAATGAAATTGTACATGCACACAGCTCCTTCTACACACACACACACACACACACACACACACACACACACACACACACACACACACACACACACACACACACACACACACACACACTGCACACACCCCCTCTATATACACCAACACACTCTGCAGTCCCCCCTACACACTGTGCAGCCCCCCTCCTCTACACCCACAAAACACACTGCTGCTCTCCTCCACCCTCTGCACTCATAAAACACACACAACACACAGCAGCCCCCCTCTACACCCACAAAACAAACTGCAGACACACACACACACCAACAAAACAGAATGCTGAGCACTCTACATCCATAAAACAAACAACAGCAGCCCCCCTCTACACCCACTGCAGCCCCCATGTAAACCCACACACTGCAGACACACACACACACACACAAAACACTCTGCACCCCTCCTCCACCCACAAAACACACACTGAAGACACACACTGCAGCCCCCCCTCTACACCCACAAAACACACACTGCAGACACACAAAAACCAACACTGCCAGCTCTATATCCACAAAACATGCACTGCAGACACACACAAAACACTCTACACCCCTCCTCCACCCACAAAACACACACTGCAGCCCCCCGCCCCTCTGCACCTACAAAACACACACTGCAGAGACACACACAAATCAACAAAACAGACTCTGTCACCTCTACATCCACAAAACACACACCTGCAGCCCCCCTCCCCCCCCCCTCTACACCCACTGGAGCCCCCTGTAAACCCACACACTGCAGACACACACACACCAACAAAACTCTCTGCACCCCTCCTCCATCTACAAAATACACACTGAAGACACACACACTGCAGCTCCCCCTCTACACCAACAAAACACACACAGCAGACACACACCAACAATATTCTGCTGCCCCCTCTACACCCACAAAACACACACACACTAATAAAACACTCTACGGGCCCCTTTACATCCACAAAACAGACACACAACCCTTTCCCCTTACTCTCCTGTGCGGAGCTCTGTAGGCAGGGTGGGGGAGGAGTCAGAGCCTTCTGTCCAATTCCCTCCCCTGTCCAAGAGCAAATTTCACTCTTTGTGAATGAGAACTGAAAGACAATTGCCTGAAAAACTTGGCAAGGTGCCAAAAATTCTGGGCCATTACTGATTGGTTAAAATTCCGGGCATTATCCAATCAGAGAGCAGGGATTTCAATGCCCGGAATTTAACAGCTTTAGCCTATAATATATAACTCTGTATAAATGATGTATAGGTTGTTTTTGCCTCCTGCAACAGGGCTCTATCTGGAGAAGTTTCCCAGAGGTAATTATTCCACAGAGAAGCAGCAGCAGCATGCACTTATGGCAGGTTCCAAGTTGCTTTAAAGTTATTGTAGACATAATGCCAACATTTTATCCTCCCAAGGACCTCCCCAGGGAAAACAGCCATTCTTTTTAAAATAAATAGCATCTAAGCTTTCAGATGTTAACATAATACTACATTCTTCTCAATTTCTCAGATATGCACATTTCTATTAAGCCAAACCTGTGCGATAATGAATTTCTATTTTTAGTAATAGAAGACAAGTGAATAATACTCAAATAATGCAATTGCTTTTAAATAGCAAACCAATGTAATTAATTTACCTGTGTATCTCCAAACTATTCACTCCGTATTTGCTTTCAATTCTGTACTTTCCTGGTTCACTTGCTGTGCTAATCAATGTTTCATTTTTATACCTAATAAGGACAAACAAATTAAATGTGACTTTAACTTCAACAAACACATCACATTTGCATCACATATAACAACCACCTTAATGATAGCTAATGACTAGTTGAGTTAAGGGTGCATTAAATTTGCTGGGTTAATCAAAGATTAATTTCTATACTCTACATCATAACAAGCATTGCAAGCAATAAACCATCTCATGTATATCAAATGTAAAATCAATTTGAATATATTAAATACATTATTGTGAGCAGTATTTCTTTTACTTTATATTTTGACTTTACAATTGTGTTTTAAGCCATTACTAATAAATGAGGGCTTTTAAAGTCGTTTCCTGATCTTCTTTTCTTGTGGGGGAAAAAATGGAAATTGATTTAAAAGAATGAATGTTTAAAGAACGGTATGAGTTTTTCTAACATCACACACATTTGGAAATGGAGTTGACAGACCAAGCTCATGATCCTAATGTTCTTCACTTTATGGTTAGATTTAAAAACATGTTGTTTTATCTATTTCACATGTTAAATACCTGTAGAATGTTCTTCTATGATATTTTAATGCTGACATGAATGAGCAATAAACTTCACGTTGTAGTATGTAATGTATGCTAAATATAACATGAATAACTTACCGTATTTCAACCAGCTTTTACTTTGTATTTACAAGCAAACTCTTTATTTACTGGTGTGTAACTGAGTAAGCTGAGTGGCCATCAATTGGGCAGCTGGGTGGGATCTCTATGGATTGAATTTCATAGCATACTGTATATTATTTTGAATTTGTAGCTTTAAGCTTAGGAACAATTGAATAAAATGTTGTGATAATGTGTGGGATTTAATAGGATTTAATAAGTGACCAGTGGGGAGCAAGGTTATGGGTCAATGATCCAAGCTTTCCATTTCCAAACGTTTGTGACATCTGAGAAGGCTTATAATGTTTCTCTTTATAATTGATTTTGTGTTATACAAGGACAAGCATTAAAGCAAGTATTTGAAGTAAAATAGTAAAATGGAAGTAGAATTCTGACATTTTTACCAACAGTAAAGAGTAACAAGAGGCTCAGAGTTAGAGATGGGTGAATTTTGGGGGCGGATTTGGATCCACCGCGAATCAACTAGTTATTTTGGTCCGATGACTTCAGCAGATCAGTCTCAAAAATGGTGATTAGCCTTTTTGCGGAATTTTTTGTTTTTAATACCGACAATCATTCCACAGATTCTGCAATCCGCTGAGGAATTTTCAGAATCCAATCCGCAGATGGATTGTTAAAATCCACCAGCATATTGTATCCAATGGCGGTTTTGGATTAATCCGTGTGGATTGAAACTGTAATAATCCGTCAATGTATTTTAGACTGTGGAATGGATTTTGGATGGCAAATTTTACAAAATCCGGGAAAGGATCGCCCATCTCTACTCAAAGTGCAGGAAGTAATCAAGGTACAGTGCAGATATTCACAACTAGAAAACCCACATGCCAGGGGTTATATTGGTCAAGTATTCTGGATCTACAGAGAAATTCCTGAAAAGTCAGGTTGTATCCCTCAGTCAGACTCTCTCTCAGGACCGGATGAGTAGAGACATTTTTCATGTACATTAACAGATTATCCCCGAGTCTCCCTCCATTTCCCTGTATACGGCAGCAGTCAGATTACTGTTAGACATATGACAGCGGGAAAGAGTCACAAGAAACATTAAGGATTTCTGTACTTAATGAGGAACTACAAAGTGCAAGACCAGGACAAACGAAGGTTAACGAGTACAGATAAAGTGGGTTCTAAAAAAGGATGGTAGAGTAGTCCCCAGAAAGCAATAGAATAGCACAATAAAAAGGGGGAGAGAGACTAAAAGCAGGAGATGGGGAAAACATAACTATGTATATGGGGATGGAGCTATAAGGAGTAATCATCCTGACAGAGTTTAATAGTGTTTTTTGTAACTGTCTCTGCAAGATCGTAGAAGATAACCATTGAAATGAGGTAAAAGTATACAACTTAGGAAGTGACCTTTGTATCATTTCCATGACATTTTGTTTAAATTGCTAGTCAATATGACCGAGGTTGTATGAACACAGGCCCCATATTACAGTAAAAATGTGAAAATATCTTCCCTGTGTTGGAAAAAAAAAAGTCCAACTCCATTCGAAGGAGTGGGGCTAAAATCTTCTCCGGCCTTGGAGTTACTTTTTCATAGCATATATACTGTTGAGGCAAGCAATCAGTTTGACGAAAGATGGAGATAATGTCATTCATGTGTTTAAGTCCTACAATCCCTCTCCTATAACACTGTCACGCGCCAATGACACTGAGAGGACCTGCAGGGCTTTAAAGGATTAGAATGTACTACAGACCGAAAGCTGCTAAATACTCATCCTCCCCTAGGGTTCTGTGGCACCGTGAAAGAAGAAATTATCTAATAAATGTGAAGGACAAGGGTAGGTAATAAACGTGAGAGAGGATTTAGGGGGTAAGTTCAATATACTCCCAAGTGGCTATTTGGACAATTTTCAGTTGAACATCTCTTAGGAAGTTAATAGGAGTTTTCACCCAAAAACAACCCGAACCGCTGCTTCAGAGCATATAGAATTGACCCCTAAGTGATTGGGCTGAAAGGTGGCTTATGATATAACTGCGTAGAAGGTTTGTAGAGTCTTTATCCAACCTCAGTCATAATAAGATTGTGAGTCTTATAATCTACAGGTAAATTTTTAAATCTTGCTTCATCTTTTTTATTAGTAAAGTAATTATGAAACTTGTATTAACATGTTAGATAAGAAATTAGTGAAGGGCGAATGCTTCCAAATTCAATTCAGGTTTTTTTTGTTTTTGTTTTTTTAATCTTCAAGGGAAAAAATACATATCTTTTTCAAATTAAAACATTCACTAATTGATTGATTTCTTTCTTCTTTTTTCCCTGCTCTGTGGGGCTGCCCCCCTGAAGACAAGAAAGGCAAACACTAATGAAGTTAGTGAAATGAGAAGGCCTTATACCGTAGAAAAAAGGATCACAATTACAATGTTTTTAGCTAGTAGGGAAGAGTGAACTAAAAGGCTGCACATATGGGTGATTACTACACTTGTAAACAATGGTGAACAAAACACAAAGAAAAAGAGTGTGAAGAAGGGAAGGGAAGAAGGGGAGGCACCTGAGAAAAGTCATGCAGGGTCAAAGAGATTGACTATACTTGCATTACTATGCATAATGTGGTGTGGGGTGGCGGAATATAGCTTCAGTGACATCTAACTTTCCCTAACTCTTATCCTGGACCCTTCTGGAAAATGTTTCTTGCTAAGTTTGCTTGTAGGGAAAGCAGCTAAACATACCACTTGTGAGCACATTCACATGTCTCAGCCAGGTCTGCAGCATTTCCTTTCACCATTGTCTCTTAGCTTTGTCAAAGCTTCCACTGCCGCTAGGGATTCTGGGTGAGGACATGCAAATGAGCACTCAGTGTGTGTTGGAGGGTTTTGGTCACTTCGACTCACAGTAACTTATTTTGTGTTTGATTATAATAACTATCAACTTCACATTGCACAGCCTGTAACCATCCTCACACTGATGAGACCCATAATGTCAAAACAGCTGGATTTTGTGTATTACAGTACAATAAATCCAGTAAAAGATTGATATAATATTTGGGACATTGTGTAACTATATTTATTAGTAAAGCACATTTCTGATACAGCTATATTACTTTATTGGAGAACCAAAAGTTACATTTGCAGCAAATGTGTTTCATTTGAAGCTCTACTAGAAAACCAAACTGAACGGGAGAGGGAAAGAGAGGGAGGGAGAGAAAGAGAGATAGCAATATACTGTAGGAGAAGGCTCAGTGACCTATAAAATCTCCAAATAGATTAGCCTATAACGCACATAGTGATATAGCTGTGAACATATCTGAATCTGATACCTTTGAAATATGCTAATTTACATGTGTAAAATATATTTAAATTAGCATATTATCAAGGTATATCTGGTGTGTTCACAAGTATCTCCCCACATGGTTTATAGGAGAATCTATTTCAAGGTATATAAGTCAATTGGCACTATCCTAAATCTCTCTCTCACTCCCTCTCACACTCCCTCTCCTCTCACTCCCTCTCTCAGTCCCTCTTCCACTCGATCTTTCACTCCCTCTTTCACTGCCTCTCTGGCTGTTTTAGAGAGGTATATACTGTACTGTAAGTCAATCGACCCTCTCATAAACATCTCTCTCACTCAAGGTTGCCACCTTCAACTGAAGGCCAACCCCGAGATTTTTTTATTTTTTTTTAAATATAGCAATTACCTCTGGCGTCCTCCCGACATCCTCTGGCTTCCTCCCAGCATCTTCCCTCTGCAACTCTGTTCAATATGGTTGCGCGGCATTAAATTGCACTGCGTTGCCATGACACAGGATGCTACGTGACATCACAATGTCACGTGGCGTCAAGTTGCCATGACAATGTGGCACTGCATGACATTGTGACGTCACATAGTGTCTCATTGTCATGGCAACAGGCATCACGTGAAGCTATGTCACGTGGTCTTCCCATTGTCATGGAAACGCAACACCATTTGCCGCCACGCAGCCATATTGCCAGTAGTTGCAGGTGGAGATGCCGGGAGATGTTGCTGCCGCCGCCAGCCCATCCGCTCATGGTTGCCACCACCCGGAGGCTTACTCGGTAAACCCGTAGCCTAGAGATACATGGCCAAAACTCGTAGTCCCCGGGTGAAACCCGGAGTGGTAGCAACCCTGCTCTCACTCCCTATCACATTCCCTCTCTCACTCCCTTTCTCACTTTCTCCATCACTCCCTCTCTCACTCTCTTTCTCACTTTCTCCCTCACTCAATGTCACATTTCCTCTCTCATTTCTTCTCTCACTCCGTCTCACATTCCCTCTCACATTCCCTCTCACATTCCCTCTCACATTCCCTCTCTCACTCTGTCTCTCACTCTGTCTCTCACTGTCTCTCACTCTGTCTCTCACTCCCTCTCTGGCTGTTTTAGAGGGGTATATAAGTAAGTTGGCCCTATCCTAAATATCTTTCGCACTCCCTCACACTCCCTCTCTCACTCCCTCTCCTTTGACTCCCTTTCCTCTCACTCCCTCTCACACTCCCTCTCACACGCCCTCTCACACGCCCTCTCACACGCCCTCTCACACGCCCTCTCACACGCCCTCTCACACTCCCTGGCTGTTTTAGAGATATACAGTACAACATTAAAGCCGTCAACGTAGAGCATAGCAGGGCTGTTTTCGTGTGAGATTTGCATTTTTTTGCCACACAAGATATTATTTCCACACAAAATATGAGAACTCAAAACACCCATACAGTAGCCATTCAGTAAAATGCGATTATGATTTTTAAAACAACTATTTACTGGTAAACTACAAGGTAAATAACCACAGATCCTTACAAAAGTAAATAATTACTGTACATTATTGCATTCTTTACCAAGTGTTGTTTTCTTCATCAGCAAAGAGGCATTAGACCTACAGTATAAGTTTATCTTTTTTTAAATTTGATTACAGGAAAAATACATACCATTGCACGAGAGGGGTTGGAAACCCTTGAACAGTAAAGAAAAGCTTCACCGCCATTTTTTCCCAAACAGTATGGGATCTGAGCCGTACCAAGATATCTGGAGCTCTGCTTATGCACTCTTCATGGATACTTCTCTGTAATGACAGCTTCTCATCCACCTGTCAGATAAAAAATAATGAGAGTGCAGAGAAGATTAGGTGTATTGTTTATTTAATGCAACAAGTCTTTTCAAGCTTGGGAACACGGATCATTTCTTTACCATCCGTTGTATGGAAACTTTATCAATCTGTTCCCGTGCTAAGGCCCGTGCTATACGAATATCATCTTGCAAAAAGGACAACTCAGTGGAATAGTGGAGACTTCTGTCATAGCCTTTACGTTGTTTAGTTTGTTGCTCAGTACGTTGTTCTTCAGACCTGCGTTAAAAAAGACCAGTGTAAAAAATGAGTGAATGCACAAAGAGTATCAAACCAATTAGGAAATGTCACTTCCACTGATTAAGCAGTGAGAAAAATACCCCACTCTACTATGTACGGAACTTAGCATCTCTTTCAATACTGCACCTCTTCTGGCATTGCAGCTGCATGCTTTGTAGGTGAACAATTAGAGATTATTATTGCAGAAGCAAAAGAGTAGTCAGCATTACCAAATGCAGCAAAGATGTTAAATAAAATAAGAAGGTGGAATATTAAAGATTTGGGTCACTGGACACAGAAAAATAAATAATAAGTATGTTATAGTAAGAGGCACACATACTGATAAAAGCGTGGAGAGATACAGCACAAGACAACGATAGTTGGTAAGAAATTGCCATGGAGAAATAGGTAAAACACAGGGACATGATAGAGATACAAAGTAACAGACAAGAGTAAGGCTGCGGCCCCACTGCCGCTAAGCTCGCTCATGCTTGGAGAGCAGTGATGTCACCAGCTCTCAAGCATGAGTGATCGCTGTCCTGCAACATTTTTAGAGTGTGTGTCATTGGCTGCATAGGGGCTGTCTGTGTTTCTGTGTATCTCTCTCGCTCTCTCTCTCTCTCATATATATCTATATCTATATATATATACAACTGTATGCTCATCTGCATGTCTTAGGCAGGTCTGCAACCCCGCCTTTCACCGTTATCACCCAGCACACAGCACTTCCACTGCAGCAAGGGATTCTGGGGAATGACATGCAAATGAGCACACAGCATTTGGAATAGCAATAGATGCAGTAGATGGATTCAGCACTGTGTGGGGGGGAGGGGGGGTCTGGCTGGTATACACTCCCTGATGTCAGCAGGACAAACCCTCAATAGAATGGAAAAGACAACTCTAGTGCAACATTGTATGTTCACTATTGATATATTTAAAATAGGCAATTTCTATTGCACTTACATGAGCAATATGTGCTTAGACACATAAAAATCGATGCGCAGCATTGGTGTGTATCATCCACCCCACTCCCGAAGTTGTGTCGCGTCACTTCCGGTCTGGCCCGTCACGTCACTTCCGGTTTCATCGGCGATCGCAGAATGGATCAAAACGGGTTCTGGGGTATGCTGGGCACACGTCTGGACTGCTGCAAGGTTCACTCAACGCGTTTCGCTGGCGTGGCAGCTTCGTCAGGAGTCGGACTCCTGCGCATCGATTTTTATGTGTCTAAGCACATATTGCTCATGTAAGTGCAATAGAAATTGCCTATTTTAAATATATCAATAGTGAACATACAATGTTGCACTAGAGTTGTCTTTTCCATTCTATTGAGGGTTTGTCCTGCTGACATCAGGGAGTGTATACCAGCCAGACCCCCCCCCCCCCCACACAGTGCTGAATCCATCTACTGCATCTATTGCTATTCCAAATGCTGTATTACAACTGGCAGAATGTGAGTTCCCATTCATGATTCCTGTTGAAGTTGCTGTATTCGTTTAGATATACTACACTATATACATTTTTTCCTTTGCATATATATGGTGATAGCTGCGCTCCCCACAAGCTTCTCTTCAACATTCAAGATAGGAGAAACTGGAACTTCTCCAAAGAGGGTTGAGCAGCAAAGTTTGCCATTCTTATCACATTTGAGCACTTTTAGATATATCACATATCTTTATTAATTCAATTAATTAATTGATTTATTTATTTTTACCTTCACTAGTAGCGCCTCACATTTTTTGTTTTGCAAATGAGCACACAGACAGACTGGGCGATGTGACCCTGTTCTCAGCACCAAAGTATCTCTCCCTTGTCTGCTTGGGAGAGCGTGTGTGCACGCGCATGAGCGCGCGAGCACAGCGGGAGAGGGGATGTGCTGATTCACATAGAAGAAGGTAAGCGCGCCAAGCACCAAGCGCCAAGCGAGCTCAGCGCCAGCGGGGACTCAGCCAAGAGATACACAGGAATTCAACACAAAGACAAGATGAGTGACAAACAAGGAGACACAGAGAAATAAATAAAGACTGTCAAACTCATAGATTTCGAACCACAGTTACAAATGCAGACGTAGAGATACAGTCATCTGTCTGCACAAAGAAACCATTACGTACACATGTAAGATATCACCACCCTCTCCCATTTCAAAATATAAAGACAGAAAAAAGAATTCTGATTAGTTGATGTAAAACTAATTTGAATGCCTCTCCTCGCATTATGTAAATAGATTGATGTGTAGGATAAACATGGGAATGTCTAATATTGTAAAAGTGAAACCAGTGGTGGAGCTTAATCAAATAAAGTAGAGATTTCTAGTCAAATTTGAAGACACAATTCCCGAATAATGTTTCCAAGTTATTAACATTAGCCATCCTTAGCACGGTTAATAAAGCGTTTGGATTACAGGACATTTATCTCAGAGTTGGAAGTGGAATTTCTTAACTTCCATGTAGGTACTGTATGAAATGCAAGCACAGAGATAACAGATGTTGGGTTTATCTTCTGTATGATTGATGGAAAGGAAGACAGAAGGAGATGTCAATGATTAGGAGAAAGAAGAAATGTTGTTATATAGGTAGAGGTTAGGCATCTTCTCTTTAGGGTCTGGAGAGGAGTTATAGGCTATAGCCAATGAAACAGCAAAATGAATGTACAGTACACTATGTAAGATACATTTGCTTATTTGGCTAAAACCAAAGCATCACTCTGTAGAACAACATACAGGAGTAAGTAAGTAAACTCTGCTTAGAAAACAGACTACGGGGATTATTATGTAAGCTCCGTTAGCGCTATACGAGCGATCTGCATGGAAAGCCCCATTGACTTGAATGCAGAACGCACGGTAAAGCACTAACAGAGCTTACAGAATAAGCCTCTATGAGTGAAAATAAAGGTTATAAGTGTACAGATAAATGAGAGGTGAATGGAAGGGAAATATAGGCAGGTGCAGGGAGGGAAATGGAAGGGGTTGACAGAAGAATGAGGAAACAAACAATGAGGGAAAGAATCTGAATACGGGATAAATTAGATTATTTTTCATAGGCAAGATCTAACTTTACTTCATAAAATTGAATACTCAGGATATTCCTAGAAATTATTATGTTGTTATACTGTATAAACCAGTCGTGAGTATAAATCAGGCCCAACATTCAAAAGCTTCTTCTACTTTGAGAGCCCAACACTAATAATAACTCATGTCCTGTTAGTATTATACACTGCAGTGTAGTGCTTACAGACACAGAAAATGATCCACATTTGATCCTGGAAAAATTGTGGTGTGTCAGATGGCTTATCATACTGTAGCTTACCACAAATATGACAATCCCCATGGGGCTCATCAGATATACTAACTAAGCCGCACAGCACAATTATAGTTAGCAGGAAGGTTCTCTTTGGCTGTATGGTTTGCTATATTCCTACCGTAGGTAAAACACAACTTGTCTATCAAATTATTAAAATGATAGCAGTATGAACAGCAATTATGCTGTGTTATCACAGACACAAATGTCTACATTTCACAATGAAATGTGCTCTCTACCTTCTCTTGCACATTGAGCACTACAGACATACTTTGGATACAACTCTGAGATGCAGTTCTTTCCTGTACTGAGTGGCGGGTTAAGCACAGCATTAGTGAGTTATTTTGTATCTAATTTCTTTGGTTAGGTCCAGCTGGTTGCCTGTATGTTACAAAATGAATGGGACATGCAAAAGTTTCGTTAGCGGTTTGACTGAAACATTTGTGAAAATTATTGAAGGTTATTGTTGCCGTTCAATTATTAACTCCTTATATTAAATCTGGCAGAGATCGTGCACAATAAATGAAGCCACTAATAAAAATATATATATTTAGCTATGTTGTATCTAATTATTAATGATGTTAAGGTTTTACCCACCTTATGTTGATGTTGATCATTTAATTTAATGAAATAAAAAATACATATGAGTTAATTTTCAGTGAAATATGTTGCTTGTGTCCTGACATTTATTTCCTATGTGCGGTACACAATTTTTTATTCTGCAGAGCGTATATTCTACCTTCTTTTAAACGCAGGGACAAAGTATTCTTGAACCTCTTTATCAGCCCCACAAATGCATTTTGATCTGGACAGAGTTGAAGATGCTGAACTTCTCTGAGTAGAAGCTGAGGCACTTCTTCTGAAGTAACAGAAAGGAAATCATGGATATTAAGGTTCATCTAAGACCACTGGTTTAACGCACTCATCGAGTATCACGTTACTTGTGCAACGTTAAAGCGTGTAAGGGAGCGGGAACATTGGCTACATTGGTAAAAGCGTGGGATGGGAACCAGGAATAAAAGAAGTTGAGAAAAGCAACAAAAGAGATCTGAAAAGATAAAGAAAGAAATAACCTCCCCTGCTTTATGTCAGACAAAGAACTGGTGGGAAAAGAGAGAGAGAAAACCATGAGCATCAGCAAAAGATATTACAGGGAAGGAATACAGAAGAAATATTGCATTCTCATAAGACATACTGTACATGTACAATTTACTAAAGGTGGAACTTGCACTTGTGCTTTGGTTTTTGTTGTGCCCGGATTTAATTGGTTTTAACTTTGTTACAAACTATGGAGAAAAGTCAAAATAAGCAGGACATTTGTTTTCGAAATATGGTCAAACATTTCAAACTGGGTATTTTTGCAAATGTTTGATAGTTTTATGGTTCACAAACTCAAGAGTTCTCACAGTTGTTGTTTTAGTTTTTTTTTTTTTTTTTAAGCAACACATCAAGAAATTGTTCAGATTCTAAAGTTTGTTCTTAAGTTCGATTTGAGCTTCCAAACAAACTCCGAACATCGCCATTTTTTAGATTTCTAGTCCGCGAACTTGCCCTTGATTACGAATGACACATTTTGCATGACATACAGAATGGGTTTCAGGTGCTGGTTTTATATGCTATGAAACGCAGACGGTGGAAACACTCCCATTTACTTGAAGGAGGGGGGTGTTGCCAATCGCAATGCGATCGGATGCTTTGGAAGTTATAGAATAATCCCTTTGGTTGAAAAAATTAGGGGAATATGTATCAAAAGTCGCCACCTGAAGCATTTCTCCAAAGGTACTGTCGGTGCAAATTGCGTAATTTTGCTTCTGCTTTACTCGTCAATGTGCGAAAAGGGGATTTACTCAAATTGTTCTTCACTTGCACCAATGAGTGTTTTAATCAGTGGTCATAGTAGTAGTTAGGAGAGGAAATAGTATGAAAAATTAGATGTATCCAAATTTTCCTTTAGAACTGATGAAGTTTTCCTTTCTCTTGGTATTAAGCTGGTCTGATGTGGTGTTATCCACTGCTCATAAGAGATCTGCGTCAAATGTATAAAACAACAATAGGAAATGCCATTCATACTAAGTACCTATTTCAGCTTCTTCATGACGCTTCCATGCTGATGAGTGAATGAGTGAACAAATTAATACACATATACACACATATATATATATATATATATATATATATATATATATATATATATATATATATATATATATATAAATAAATGTAAATACGACTGTATGCTCATCTGCATGTCTTAGGCAGGTCTGCAACCCCGCCTTTCCCCATTATCACCCAGCACACAGCACTTCCACTGCAGCAGGGGATTCTGGGAAATGACATGCAAATGAGCACACAGTGCCACTTTTTGCTATTTTCGCTTTTTTATATATATATATATATATATATATATATATATATATATATATATATAAAAACAAGTATATATGTTTATGTATGTGAATAAATATATATTATTTGATTTAATAATCATACAGCTTCAGCTATTTGTAATTGGAGAGAGATGAGTTATTTAATCAAAACGTGTACATAATAAAATTGCTAATTTTAATAACCAAAACACACCAAAAGTATCATAAACCTTTAGCAAGTGCAACACACATGGAGGCCACAGATGGTGTACAATGCATTTCTAAAGTTCTAATTAACAAAGTATGTTGAGCATCTTCAGGGTTACATTCCTAAATACAGTAAATACTCAGCACTTTTTTCTGCAGCCTAGTTAAGATGTAATGTACAGTTTCTGTAATGTTAATATTCTGTTTAAAGGAGCAGTATCTCCTATGACCAAAGTGATCTGAGGACAGTGGCAAATTTAATAGATTAAAAGTACATGATTGGCACTTTTAATAAAAAATTGAATGTTTTTACACTTTTAACTTTTCCATTGAAAACAAAAGCTTGCCATAGTTTTTGCAATCTTTATCTAGTGTCATTTCATGATAACTCTGTTTGTCAGCCCTCTAAATTAAAACTAAAGTGCTGTTTTGGTTTTGTCAATTGTTTGTATAGCAATCATAGAACCATTATTATTATTCATATGTTATTCATATATATATATATATATATATATATATATATATAGATATACAGTTAGGTCCGGAAATAATTGGACACTGACACAATTTTTATAATTTTTGCTCTGTACGCCACCACAATGGATTTGAAATTAAACAACCGAGATGCAATAGAAGTGCAGACTTTCACTTATAATTCAAGGGGTTGAACAAAAATATTGAATGAAACGTTTAGGAATTGCAACCATTTTCATACACAGTCCCCTTATTTCAGGGGTTCAAATGTAATTGGACAAATGAACACAATCATAAATAAAATGTTCATTTTTAATACTTTGTCGAGAATCCTTTGCAGGCAATGACTGCTTGAAGTCTGGAACGCATGGACATCACCAAATGCTGGGTTTCCTCCTTTGTGATGCTTTGCCAGGCTTTACTGTAGCTGTCTTCAGTTGTTGTTTGTTCGTGGGTCTTTCTGCCTTAAGTTTTGTCTTCAGCAAGTGAAATGCATGCTCGATTGGGTTGAGATCAGGTGATTGACTGGCCATTGCAGAATATTCCACTTCTTTGCCTTAAAAAACTCCTGGGTTGCTTCCACAGTATGTTTTGGGTCATTGTTAATCTGTAAAGTGAAGCGCCGTCCAATAAACTTTGTTGAATTTGGCTGAATCTAAGCAAACAATATATTCCTATAAACTTCAGAATTCATCCGGCTGCTTCTGTCTTCTGTCACATCGTCAATAAACACTAGTGACCCAGTGCCATTGTAAGCCATGCATGCCCATGTCATCACACTGCCTCCACGTGTTTTACAGATGATGTGGTAAGCTTCGGATCATGAGCCATTCGAAGCCTTCTCCATACTTTTTTCTTCACATCATTCTGGTACAAGTTGATCTTAGCTTCATCTGTCCAAAGAATGCTGTTCCAGAACTGGGCTGGCTTTTTTAGATATTATTTGGCAAAGTCTAATCTGGCCTTTCTATTCTTGAGGCTTATGAATGGTTTGCACCTTGTGGTGAACCCTCTGTATTTGCTTTCATGAAGTCTTCTCTTTATGTTAGACTTGGATAATGATATGCCTACCTCCTGGAGAGTGTTCTCCACTTGGCTGGATGTTGTGAAGGGGTTTTTCTTTACCATGGAAAGGATCCTATGATCATCCACCACTGTTGTCTTCCGTGGACGTCCAGGCCTTTTTGTGTTGCAGAGCTCACCAGTGCGTTCTTTTTTTCTCAGAATGTACCAAACTGTTGATTTGGCCACTCCTAATGTTCCTGCTATCTGGATTTTCTTTTTTTTGCAGCCTAAGGATGCCCTGTTTCACTTGTATTGAGAGCTCCTTTGACCACATGTTGTGGGTTCACAGCAACAGCTTCCAAATGCAAATGTCACACCTGGAATCAACTCCAGACCTTTTATCTGCTTAATTGATGATGAAATAACGAAGGAATAGCGCACACCTGTCCATGAAACAGCTTTTGAGTCAATTGTCCAATTACTTTTGGTCCCTTGAAAAAGAGGGGCCTACATATTAAAAAGATGTAATTCCTAAACCCTTCCTCCAATTTGGATGTGAATACCCTCACATTAAAGCTGATAGACTGCACTTTAAGCACATATTCATTATTTAAAACTTGTATCAGTGTCCAATTATTTCCGGACCTAACTGTATATATATTCTTTTTTACATGTTGCAGATAAGTAAAACTGTTACTTTAAGGGGCATTGAATCTTTCTAAGAAAACTGATTACACTGATAAAAAAAATAGGACTTGCTTGGTGGGAATACTCCTTAAAGTACCTGTTGTACATGAATTTTTTCCAAAAGGCATGCATTTTTCCTATGATATAAAAAAAACACCTTAATTTGATATTTATTTTGTTTATTTTACATTCAGAGCTTCCGCCCCCCCCCCCCCTAATATATATTATTCCCCATTTCACATATTTCAATGTTTAAATCTACCACTATAATGTCACTCTCTCTTAATTAGGACTAAAATTATGAGTAATCCTGATTTGAGCAGTGGATTAATATCCATAGCCTTCACCCTACTCTTTGTAAATATTTCACAGGACAATAACTTTGAACATACTGCAAAATACTGTGTATCGCCACAAAACTTCCACTCCTACTAAAGTTCCATAGAGAAAATGTACTTGAGAATACTGTAAGCCAATACCCATCTCTACACTAACTGTGTGTTCTATATTTAGTTGTGTTTGAAGACGCTTGGGAAGCATGTGTGGTTTCCAGCTAACAGCATTGGCCTGATCTCTAAAATTAATTTGTGGGTCGCACTTCTCAAACAAAAAGGACTTTTAGATACTTGGAAGTTTGTGGTCATACTCGGTATTGCTTTTTATTGGTGCATGCCAGTTTGCAGGGTCGGTTACGCTACCATAATATACTGCTGTATATAAAACATGCGTAAAGAAATCTCGTAGAACATGTTTACACAACTACATACATATTTGTAAAATGATTAAAATAATAATCTTGCAATTTTATGGTGTCATTATTAGATTTTTTTTTAAATATAATAAAGTAAATAATAAGAAAATAATACTTACTTTTGTGCAGAATATTCCTGAACTACATATCTGGTTTGGAGATTGCGATATGACTGGTCATAGTGCCTATGCTTCCTCTGGTAGAACGGAACAGTAGATGTCATGGTGGAAGCTGGTCCCTATATCTAGGATCAGAAAAAATACATGTTTATTAAAAAATAATAATAATTATTTGAACATTTGCTTTTGTTTAATTAAAAGATATTAACAAATGACAGAGACAAGAAGGGAGTTGATAAGGCAACCAGAAGAAACATATGTGCGCTCACTATAAACATTAAAGGGCTAGGAAGTATTCAATCCTATGGAATAATCCCTATATAGCCACTCACTAATATATTTTCTTGTTATATTCATTCCCGTATGCACCCTATTCATGTACAAATCTACTACACCTTAGGAGAGCGGCAGTATGGCTAACTATGTGCAAATGACAGAGACACAAGAAATGCAGTCACGTGAATGTATACTTAAACACTACACTGTCACATACCATTGAAAGGAGAGTAGAGATTAACATGGTGGGTTACTTTATAAAAGGAAAGTAGGAGATTGAGGGATGTGATGGGGTAAATTTATGGAGGTTTTTTGTTTATGTGTTTCTTAAGGCAGCTGGGGTGCAGGGTTTTACAAGGCAAAGTATGGTATATTCTACAGGCATACTTTTATCTCAATAATAAGTCCAGTCAGTAATCTACTTCCAGAAATAATATACCAGTTAGAATAAGCCATGAAAAAGCTCATTCTTTATACCGTAATTACCAACTTAATAATGATTTCTTGCACGAATGAAATGGAACTCAATTGGATTGATTGTTTTTATTGCTTCATTCTATGGAAAAATCAGAATTAGCTTCCTAAAATAGTAAACAAATATCAGTTTTGAGTATTTGTGAAAGCACAAATTGGTTAATTATTTTGTTGTACTGCTGATCAGACAGTTTATCATTATTCAACACTACACTCCAGCCAACAAAATATTACATCCTTCCCCTTGACTTAGTGTACTTTACAGTACATTGCAAAACAAACCGGACGTAAAGCTAAGTATAGGCTAAAGCTGGTAAATTCCGGGCATTATTGAAATCCCTGCTCTCTGATTGGATAAAATTCCGGGCATTATCCAATCAGTTATGCCCCGGAATTTTTGGCACCCTGCCAAGTTTTTCAGCCAATCAGCTTTCAGTTCTCATTAACAAAGATTGAGATCAGCTCTTAGACACGGGATGTGATTGGAGAGGAGGCACCAGCAAGGCTCTGACTCCTCCCCCACCCTTCCTGCAGAGACCTCAGCACAAGAGAGTGAGAGGAACGGTTTGTGTGTTTGCCGTGTGCTTTGTGGGTGTAAAGGGGGCCAGCACAGTGTTTTATTGGTGTGTATGTGTATCTTCTGTTGGTGTGTGTTTTGTGGGTGTAGATGGGACAGTAGGCTCTGTTTTGTTGGTGTATGTCTGCTGTGTGTTTTGTGGGTGTAGAGGGGGGCTGCAGTGTGTGTGTCTTCAGTGTGTTTTTTGTGGATGGAGGAGGGATGCAGATTGTTTTGTTCGTGTATGTCTGCAGTGTGTGGGTTTACAGGGGGGTGCAGTGGGTGTAGGGAGGGGGCAGCTGGTGTGTTTTTGTGGATGTAGAGGTGGGAGAGTCTGTTTTGTTGGTTTGTGTGTGTCTCTGCAGTGTGTGTTTTGTGGGTGCAGAGGGGGCTGCAGTGTGTGTTTTGTGGGTGGAGGAGAGGTGCAGAGTGTTTTGTGTGTGTGTTTACAGGTGGGCTGCAGTGGGTGTAGAGAGGGGACTGCTGGTATGTGTTTTGTGGATGTAGAGGGGGCAGCAGTCTGTTTTGTTGGTGTGTCTGCAGTGTGTTTTGTGGGTGTAGAGGGGGGCTGCAGTGTGTGTGTGTGTGTGTGTGTGTGTGTGTGTGTGTGTGTGTGTGTGTGTGTGTGTGTGTGTGTGTGTGTGTGTGTGTGTGTGTGTGTGTGTGTGTGTGTGTGTGTGTGTGTGTGTGTGTGTTTGGTGTTTATGCATCTGCAGTTTTGTGGGTTTACAGGGGGCTGCAGTGTGTGCATTCTGTGTTTGTGGGTGTAGAGGGGAGCTGCTGTGTGTGTGTGTTTTGTGAGTGTAGATGGTGGAGGAGGGCTGCAGTGTGTTTTGTGGGTGTAGAGGAGGGGGGCTACAGAGTGTGTAAGGGGACAGCAGAGTGTGTTTGTGTATATAGAGGGGGGTTGCAGAGTGTGTTTCTGTATAGAGAGGTGGGGTGTATATAGAGGTATTTTGAGTGTATAGAGGGAGGGCTGCAGTGTGTGTGTGTGTGTGTGTGTGTGTGTGTGTGTGTGTGTGTGTGTGTGTGTGTGTGTGTGTGTGTGTGTGTGTGTGTGTGTGTGTGTGTACAATTTCCTTTGAATAAACTTGCAGTAAAATCATAAGAATGTAGACAATGCTGATACAAATCAATATGACTACAAAAGTGGATCTTTTTTATGGATTTTTTTTTTTAAAGCCTACAATAGTAATAATCCCCTCAGAACAGGACATTACTGGCCAATAATGCCCTGGCTGGGTTAATGTCCCTCGGCTTCGCTTCCGGCCTTCAACTCTTCAAGCCGGGGCATTATTGGCCAGTAATGCCCTGTTCTTCAGGGATTATTATTTAAGTAAAGTCCTTGTGAAGAGCTTCTCTTCATAAGCCACATTGAAGAGGCCTTTAAAGAGACTTGACGTTGTTTGGGTGATGTGTCAGAGTAGTCAAGGATATACATGCCACTTAGAAGGTTATTCACAGTTGTTTCAGTAGAGCACTGTAGATGACATTCCAAAATACAACAGTCCCTTCCTTAAATTATTATGAATATCTAACAAAGCCATTTGAAAGCTAATGAACAATATATACTGAACATTTTTGTGTCCGTTTTATAAATGCCGTTATAATTTACAAAAATTCCATTGGTCAGTGACTCCTTATTCCCAGTGTTAACTTTTATATGAAATGCTGTTTTTTTTTGCTATATTTATCAATAGTGTGCATTGTCGTGCATAGAGTATGTGGATGGTGCTGTAGGAATATATATATATATATATATATATATATATATATATATATATATACATAGAGTAGAGACATTTTTATCATTATGTATTCCCAGAAAATATCAGTTTACCATCATGTTGCATTTCTTCGGGAAGGTTATCATTATGTACATTTGGCTGGAAAAGGGATAAACCTTCACCCACATTTGTGGATGTGGATATCTTGGGGCCTTCCTACAGTAGCTGCCAAAAAAGTCACATAGTACTGCGATTGGCAAACATCACCATTGTAAATTTCCCCACCGTAATCCATATATTCCACCAAATTTGGTGACTTTTACAGTAACTGCTTACAGTTTTGCTACACTTCTAGCTCGCAAACACCCCAAATATTTATATAACCAAACATTTTATTTTTCACTTTTTTTGCGAACTTCCCAATGTTGATGTGCCTCTTCAAAAAACGTTTGGTAATCTCGTTTAAAACAAAGCGGGCCAACCTCCCGCTGACTGTTTGTATTATTTCCTGTATACAGTAAATATAGTAACTCGTGCTAGACACTGTTATGGTAAGGTCATACAACCTGCTTCTTCTCTCATTAGTAAAAAGGAGAGATTTGTTAATACAGTACAATGCATTTAATGAAATGTATTTGTGGGCAATAGTCATATTACCCCAATAAAATGTGTATTCCATAATGATGATGATGGTGTCTCATGCAGCTGTTTATGTATATGCAGACAGCAGACTTTGAAATAAAGATCCCCAATTACTTCGAAATATTGATCAGTATCTACTGTAAAACTACCTCTTTGTCTTTCATAGTGTTTCAAAATACTATAAATTACTAACATTATCTATTGTTGATTAATCCAATCTAAGAACACAGTGCTCCATATTGAAGATACTGTACAGTCTCACTAGAGATTCATGCAGAGGCCATGCTATGCTTATACTATATACCATGTTATGTGTTATTCGTGGCAATAGCCGAGCAGCCTATGTAGCTATGTCCCAACATTCAACACTGTTGCTAAATTTATTTACAATCACTCCTGTAGAAATTCCTTACCGTATCATCAAAGATTGACCTACATTTCCATTATGCTTGTGCGTAAGATGCTTATTGTTGCTATCCAAATTCACAAATGTCATTTATTTATATTAAAACTAATTTGCCATTTACCTGCCCATGTTCCCCATGTAACCAATTATTATTTTGCACAGAAATTATATCCTTCTCTAATTTTACGACCTTACACTGTTTTGGGCCCAGCTCCGTTAGCTTCTTTAACATTACGTTAGCCTAATTTAACAGTGATAATCATCACACTGTATTCACTAAAGCCAAAAAACAGGTTTTATTCCCGTTACAACTGTAGCATTATGTTTAATTGCCATTAGTGTTAACGAGATGTTAATGAGGCTAAAAGATAATCAACCCCTATTCTCTACGTTAAAGTTAATGTTATGAAATAAAGTTACAAGTCATTCCTAAACCTGGTATTCCTCCCCCACATACTGTACACTGAAATAGGACTTTGCAGAAGAGGAGAACAGAAGGGGAGAGAGAGTCACCTATACTCTGCAGCGTGATCTGCAAACACGCCTGAAATACCTGGAAAATATGCTCATTTAAATCATTTGAATATATTTTGCATAAATGGGTCATCTGATAAATACAGTAGGTCTCTCTTTTATGCTAAGATGTTACACAGTGTCACATTATTTGAAGATAATGCCTCGAAGGAGCAAAGATGGACACTTTGCTTTCTATGCCTACCTGTAGGTCAATAAAAAAACAAGTTAAAGAGCAGTAACCCTAATATCAAACCATGAGGCACTTCACTTAAATCACTTGCCAAATCTTAATATGTTCTATTAATGACCACTTTCTACTGTCAATTATTTTTTGATCACAGTTATTTTTGGTGTTTAAAATGAAAGATTTAAGAATGACAAAACTGTTCTGCAAATATATTCAAACATTCTAATATATTGCCGTTGTAGAGCTAAAAGTCATGAACTATATTCTTTGAGTACTGAGGAAAAAGCGAATAAATGTTCTTTTTGACATTATTTCAAAATCATACTTAATGAGTTTTATGTTTTGGTAACTCTGAACTATGACTTAATAGGCACGCAATTAGTTTTTCAATAGAAATATCAAGAAATGCCATATCAGGAAGTACATGTAGTGAGTTTTTTTGCCAAAAATGAGTTTTACCTCTACAACGACGATATGATCAATCAAAGAATTTTTCTCTCTTAATACTCCATGTGAAACGTATGTTAATGGTTTCCTTAGAAACAGTGGGTCATCTAGCTTGGCTCTCGTCTGATATATAAGTGACTAATTCATCAATAGTTGTTATTTAACGTTTGTTTTCATGCCTGCCATTGTGGCAATAACAGTAACTTCTAATACATTGTTAACAGGCCTAAAGCAGTAGCAATGGTCAGGACAAAAGCCTTTCAAGCGGATGAACCGAGTTACATCCCAGTGTCTGATGATTATTTCTCCTTGTAACCTTGGACAAGTCACTTTATCTCCATTTGCCTGAGAGTATAAGTTCTTTGGGACCGTGGCTTATGCACATTCCATATTGTTCAAACTGATGTACAGTACAATGTTTGTATATAGTTGAATAGCACCGGTGTAAATGATACACTGGTTGGACATCTTGGGTGATGCATCGCTAAAATGATTACATTATATCACAGAATTCTTCCATGCTGATATACTGTAACAAGCAGGTGTTCGAAACTATCTAAGATGCTGTCAACACTAGCTGACTACATTTTAAATAGGAAAAGCATTCAAATATTTGATAAAATAATCCAGCCATTTCCTTCTAACATTTGCATATGAATAACATAATTTCAATAATGGCGTGAAAACAGAACATGATAACATAGGCAAAACCCTGCATTGTAGTCATAGCATTGAACTTTTATTCTATGCAGTTCAATATATTTAGAAATTCAAGTGTTGGATCACATAGGTTACATCCTTTTACCACAACAGCATTATTTTACCAAACATTTATTCTACTCCCAGACAATATCTGTATCAAATGTTTGCCTTTTTTACACCTTATGGCTTAGTTATTGATCCTTTACTTGCAAATGATTCTCCACATTCCCAGGCTTCCTGACAATAAGCATAGAGTGCAGTCATACATCAGCAAGCAGCTGATTCATATACAGTATGGCTGAAAATAGAAGCCAATGTGAACCATTGTGACTGTCCAACTCACTCACCATGCTACTGTTCCCTAGAATGTCACACTGTATATCACACATGTTAATGATGTCACTACTAAAGACAAACACTGCACTGGTTATGTCAATACGGTCATAATTATCCTATATGATAAGGTTTCTGTCCTATTTCACGGTGTTCAGGGTGTCGACCCTCATAGCGTTCAGTGAACGTCACAGGGTCACCTAATCGTTTAAACCTATAATATTTAATTGACACAAAGAAAATTAAAACATATATACCAGCCAATACAATTTTTGGTAAACTTCATTATAATATTGCACTGACTAACCCTTAACTCTTGCTATGACAACTCCTTAAATCCCTTGTTGTGGCAAACAGAGAGAAGTGACACAATGCAACCTTAATACATTGACATGCTGTAAAGTTACAACTATGCCTTGTTTTTGGAGCAGTGCCTCTTAATGAGATGCACGCTCAGGGCCGCCAACTGGGAGGGTCTGCCGGGGTTGGCGTCCCGAGCCCATGAGTCAGGGGGCTTGGTCGCGCCGGGCCCCCTGCGCGGCCGTGCCAGTTATATTAAAAAAAGAAAAAAAAGTCCCCCAAAAAATATGCCAGCGATTCCCTGTGCGCATGCGCAGAGCCGCAGTCCTGGCACGCATGCGCAGGGAAGCAGGGTGTCTGGCCTGCTGACTGTGGACTCGCTCCCCGCCTCCCCCGCTCCCAATGTGGGACGGAGGGTAGCGCCGTTGCGAGCTTGCGCGCTCAAACACAGCTTCCCCCGCGCGCCCACCAACATGCTTCCCCCGCACTCACCAACCGAGCTCCCCCCCGCCCCCGCCCGCCAACACAGCTTCCCCCATGCGCCCGCCTCCTGCCCGGGCAGCAGCCGCGGAATTAGCCCGCCAGTCTTGCCCCACTCAGTCACCCACCCACTCAGTCACCCACCCACCCACTCTGTCACCCACCCACCTAGTCACTCTGTCACTCACCCACTCAGTCACCCACCCAGTTACTCAGTCACCCACCCACCCAGTCACTCAGGCACCCACCCAGTCAAAGTCACACACCCACCCAGTCACCAACACTATCAATCACCCACCCACTCAGTCACCCACCCACTCAGTCACCCACCCAGGCAGTCAGTCACCCACCCAGGCAGTCAGTCCCCACCCAGGCAGTCAGTCACCTACCCAGGCAGTTAGTCACCCATCCACCCAGGCAGTCACCCACCCACCCAGGCAGTCAGTCACCCACCCAGGCAGTCAGTCACCGACTCAGTCACCCACCCAGGCAGTCAGTCACCCACCCAGGCAGTCAGTCACCCACCCACTCAGTCACCCATTCAAGTCACCCACCTAGTCAGTCAGTCAGTCACCCACCCAGTCAGTCAGTCACCCACCCACCCAGTCAGTCACCCACCCAGGCAGTCAGTCACGTACCAGCCCAGTCAATCACCCACCCAGGCAGGCAGGCAGGCAGGCATTCACCTGTCTTTTGTTGAAAATATAAAAATAAACAGATTGCATTGTAATGTTTTTTTCCTTATTACAATAAGAAGAAAACAGTTAAGTAAGTTGCGCACTAAAAAATATTTTTTCGTGGTAGGCGCACTATGGGTTCGAGGGGGTGGGGGGCCTGCTCCTTTCATTTGTCCTGGTCCCCATGATTTCTGTTGGCGGCCCTGTGCACGCTTCCCATTTTGTCTTATCATATAAGGATTGCACATATCAAAATTAGTGAAAATCCATGTTTGTTCTTAAGTGCTGCCTTAAAAATCCAGAACGGTCAAACTCAAGACTGCTTTTCATCATCAACTGCACGTGTGATGTACAGTATGTCTCCATGTATATCTCTAACCAGTAAATAGCCTTTCAATGTGATCATTAGGATGCACAGCCAAGTTCCCTTATTCAAAGGTCACCTTTTGCACATGTAATCAATACATCACAAATGAATGTTCCTTCAGGCAGGGAAAAGGAGAGCATACATAAGCTGTGGCATATTTCAGAAGCTTTCTGCCCAGTGAGATACAGTATGTGTTTTACTAAGACTCCTTTGAAACAAGCAATAAAAGGAAAGAAAGACAGACTCATTGAGGGCCTCACAGATTCAAACCTGGTGCTGTTTCTCTGTTTAATTCTATTAGTATGCTTAAAATAGGCTGGCCCCATTTCAGTCCTCCAGGGCCACAAACAGGACAGATTTTCAAGGCAATACATACAAAAAAAAAACTGTTTTGTTTGTAGCATTTTTTGTAACTGAGCTCAGGCCAGTCTGGCTTAAAACATAGCAAAAGAAAGTAAATTGAAAGCAAAAAAAATGTTTTTCCTTTTCAACATGCGCTAAGCACTGGTCCTGGGATTAAATGTTGATTTAAAGTGCCATTATTGAACACTTGTCATTTTTGAACACCAACGGGTTCTATATGTGATATCTTCCAGTTACAAATTTGTTGCAAATTAACAGCACCCGATATAATAAAGAAAAAATACTTTTTTTTGCTGAAGCAGTGACAAATATCATATATTCCAACTACATATTACAGTATGTTGACACCCAGATAATGTGTTTCACATGCATGTTACATACAGCTAAAATAACCAAATGTCCATACAAATAGGATATTTGAACCTTTTTGCTACTAGAGAGGTAAGCAACCCAGATGCATTGTGGCCTCCTCGGGGAGCGAAAGAGTTAAAAAAAATAATCTTGTGCATACCAGGGAATTAATAAATTAGAATTACCTGGACATTGATGCCGAAAAACAGACAATTAACAAATACAGCCATATACAAACCAGACAGTACATTTAATTGTGTGAAACCCATCCATGTATACGGTATACTGTAATGTACTGTGTTCTGTACATTTAAATCTGTTCAAAACCTTAACAATTCAAATGCAATGCTTCTGATATGTTCGTTTGATATTAACTTGCATGGATCCAAGTGAGTGTAGTAGAAGACACAAAATCTGAAGAGGTGAGAGTTCATATTAGATGAATCAAGGACCTATAATAACTTTTATTACAAGGCTATGATTGGCTCTCATGATTAGCCATCCTATTATCCTCTGCCTATGTGCAAACATAGTTTCAAGTCTTGTTAAATGGGTTCTAGAATACTCAAATGGTAACACATACTGTACTTTCTTTTTAGAGAGAGATTGATGCATCAAAGTGCATTACTTTACCCTGACAAACCATTTCATAGTCAGACAAAGTGGACATTGAAATAACTAACGTGCAAAAAATTGCACAAATGCTGTCATTTCAACATTTGACTCGATTTTTGGAACCTGACAATCAACCCAAAATGTGGTTTATGATCTGTCCAGAGAAATAATATGAAATGAAAACTTAAAACAGATAAAGAAAGGGGTTCAAATCAATGTATTCCCATTACCAATCATTCTATATGGTACCATGCAATGCAACTGACTATATCTCGTCATTCTTTATGCATATTATATGGGCAAGCCGATTTGACTTTTACACAGTTCACCTATCTGATGTAGTCTTTTAAATACATTTTTTTTTTAATTAAAGTAGACTTACCAGTGTAAGGAGAACTAAAACCTTCAAAGCAGAGAAGAAGAGCAGGAACTGTGTTAACCAACTAACCAGGCTCAGGCTGATGAAAACAAAAATAATATCTATCTGTACAGGAATGCTGCTGCCCTTCCATGCCATTTATGGCAAGACATGATGCTATATATAGCATCTACGGATTGGTTCTCCCAAAATTTTAGGTCATCCTGATAAATGTTAAAGTGTATCTTAACCCAAAGCATTAAACAAACATATCTGATGCTTTCAGCATCTTTGTGTGTGAAATATTAAAATCTAATTTATATTTGACCGATTACTGCAGATTGTGCTTAGTATTTATTTATTTTTTTAAAAGAGGTGTTTTCCAATTTAGTTACAGTTAAAATTTAGTTACAGCTAAAATCACTGGATAATATTTTGTTGCAATTTTTAAGCTGAGAAAGATAATTCCTAAGGCCTTTTGCATTTAAACCACAATAGTATAATACTGTACCCTCTTGCTATTTCTCCTTGAAATGAAGCCTCGCTAAAAGCATATTTGCATACATAATGTAGTTTCCATTTGTTTAGGCACGTCACTTGTAAAAGTACTGGCCTGTGAGTGTTGTTGGATGGGATTGCTATGAAGCATACTTTAAAATGTTAATGACAATTAATGGGTCATCCCTGTTTTGTTAAACTGTCAAGCTTATTAAAGCCAAAGGCTTATATCTCTACAAAAGCATGCGATAACAGAAATATGGATTTATATGCATGCGTACACTTGCTCCCAAAAATGATTTCCCTAAATTAAATTCCGTGTGGGTGATATGGAATGTAAAAACTTGTCAGGGGGATTTATAGTGAATGTCTTTTTATGCAGTAGAAACAACTACATACAGCCCTAGTCCACATGCTTTATTTGTTTTACATTATAAATTACCTAAACAATTGATATCATTTTAACACACCCATTCTTTAATAAAAAACGAACGACCTTGGAGATCTGAAAGCAGCATGTTTCTCTCTGGGTTATGTTACTAAATTCTCAGATTACAAGCAGTCATTCCAAGGAGGGGTGACTTAAACTGTCTGAGTGCATAGCTATAGTGTCTGCATCAGAGGCATAGACAAGGTGACTAAAAGGGGTGGGATAACCTAAATATGTTGGAGCATGTATGCAGCTCTATATATATATAAATAAATATAAATAAATATAAATATATATATATATATATATATATACTGTGTATATAGCAAATAAAAAGATCACTTGTGAGCACATTCACATGTCTTAGGCAGGTTGGCAACCCTGCCTTTCACCATTATCCCCACCATACAGTGCTTCCTCTGCAGCAAGGGATTCTGGGAAATGACATGCAAATGAGCACACAATGTGTCACCTTTTGTCTGAAAAACCATTGTTACATGTAGCCCATATAAGCTAATGCTCGCTGTTAACACAGCTTTAAAGCACAGCATGGGAATCAGATACAAAGTCAGAGAAACCATTCACAGACATGTTTCAACCTTAATGGGTATCATCAGTGGGAAGTTGGTTGTACTGCTTGCTTTGCAATTTTCAAGACTGTAGGGTTTACCATCACGTTTTAAGTTATGGTGGGTGAAAAAGGCAACAGGAAACCTCCACCATAACTTAAAACATGTACGTATATGTAGCCCTGCGTGGTTTGGGCTATAGTTCTGCCCTCCTCCTGGCAGTAATCCCTGCGTAAGGGCAGGTTTGCCAGGAGTTATCATGGGGTTCCCCCACCTCAAGCAATTGCCCTGAGGCAGGTCACCTGTGGGGCGGTGCCTGTTGAAACTACTTAGGGCATTGCACTTCCTATTTAGTGGTTAGTTGGAGTAGAATCAGTGTTCAGTAAGTTAGAAGTAGAGAGAGGAGAATGAGTAGAGCTGTTAGAATGATAGTCTGAGTTCAATAGGTGGACCATATACCTCCTACCCTGCATAGGGGGTAGAGGAAGAGCTAGACCCACTCTGGGTGGCCCTAGGCCCAGAGTGGAGTCAGGGACATCCTGTGGGGAGACAGCTGGCTGTGTGCAACTGTCTGCTGTAAATGCTGTGAATAAGGAAGAATAAAGAGACTGCACTTTTTATACAAGCTCCCGCCTGAGAGTGGAGTTTATCAGGAGGGGGGGGAGACAAGTTCTTCTGTAGGTACTCCACCCCATATTGCTGGGGACTGCAGGAGATGGAGGCGCTGCACCAGTGAAGAGAACGAAGGCACAATCCCAGAAACCTGTCCTGTCTTCCCCCATGTCATCGCGGGAGACTCAGGGCCCCCTTTTGCCAGCAGGTATGCAGCACACACAGACGTGTAGCCTGAGCTTAAGACACCTTATGTGAGATTGGGTGGGGGAAAACGGGATATATATATATATATATATATATATATATATATATATATATATATATATACAGTATATATATACATACTGTATATATGACTTCTTGTAGAGGGCAATGATTGCCTCACAAATTAGTATGGGCAAAGCAAGCAGAGGATAGATAATGTAGAGTGTAGATTAAGGACTTTTGAACTAAGGAAAGAGGGAGCCTAGTACTGCATGTTGTTTATGTTGCCATGGCTGGGTATTTAGAAGGGAGATCCAAGGTACACTGATGAATGTTTGTCCCAAAGATCAGGGACATGTTATTTGGGGCAGTGCTTGAAATAGGGCTCTGATGGATAGCCTATAATGCTATATATCATATTAGAGCGCACATTTTGTGCTCAGGTGGTAGGAAAAGCTTAATGACTGCAGCAAGAGGTCTATGTAGATCTAATCAAGCACATCTGCTTTGTATCTACCATACATGTCAATACTATCTAATCACTATCATATTAGAATTTCAAATTCAATAAGGGATGTCTCCTAACCAGCTTGGGGTTTATATAAAGAGAAAAAAAACCTCACTGTGCCAAGTACATTAAGGGTAAAAATATTTAATAGTACTTACACATTTCCCATTGATTTATTCTGAGATATCCCTGTTGAAATGAGAGTGGGCGCTGCAGTAGCACGTTTATAGCTAGAATCATTGAAAGGCACAAATGGTTTTGCTGCATATTGATTTGAAGGTTGGTAGGGCAAGCAAAACTGTTAGCACGGTTTTGTGAATCTGGCTGTTAGCGTGCTCCTTTGCATGTATACATCATTACATTTGTGGTGTGGGATGTTTGAGAGAGGGGGAATACAATTGGCACTATTTCTTAAACTTTATTATCTAACTGGAAAGTGTATTGCAGGCTTTATCAAAGTAATATGAGGACTATGAGCAATAATAGCCTATGAATGTATTCCCAACCCATATAGAATATTCCCCTTTGACCTTTAGTATATATATATATATACCTGCCTAAGACATGCAGATGAGCATACAGTTGTATTTACATATACATATATATATATATGTGTGTGTGTGTGTGTGTGTATGTATAATCTTCACATCACAAAGGAAATGGATCTAGCACTAATGTGTTTAATTTATTTATGCCCCAGTGTATTATGTCAGCCTAGATAATCATTCATAGTTCACCTACTTGATGCATTATTTGATTTCTTATGTGCTCCTTCTACTCCTAAGTTTAGAGTTTGTAATTTTCTCTAAAACAATCCATTTAGAATGAACAAAACCTGCTTTAAAATTAAGCTAAAAATGATTAGCCCCTCTTCACACTATACATATAGCCCTATTCCAAATATATATATATATATATATATGTAGAGGTATCAGTACCGTGTTAGCCGAGCTTCAATAATCAAAAAATAAATAAATAAAACGGTATCATCTATTTATTTTTTGATTATATATATATATTATATATAATGTAAGATAAAGCATATCATACAGTACATCAATGATTTTATTACTGTGGTTTAAACATGCTAGTTGACACCCTTATCAATCACTTTTAGTGCTGAGGGAGCTGTCAATGCATTACAGGTCATGTACTGTACGTCTGGTATTACTTAAAAAAAGATCTAGATGTTGACTTCAAATAGTGGAGACAAATGCCCTCCAGCCCTCATTCACGTTATGTCCAAAAGGACGTAACACGCAGCCAGTTTACTTTCCCTCAGCACTACCACAGTAGCTCCCAACTTATATTTCAGTCTGACAAATTAAATAATGCATGACATGACTGACTGTCGACTAGCATATAAATAAATATTTAGGCTAATTATGTCATACTTCCAGTATACACACACAGTGCTGTATTTATTCCCTTTGTTATGGTCACAGCAAGAATGCAGTCTCAAGGACCATTAAATCATGCAACAAGCTTTTTACAAAGGACAATCAGGACACCAAGATGGTGGTTTTTCTGTTTATGTGAAAATATACTATGTTTTTATACAGCCTTTGCTATTATCAATGTCTCTTTGCATTGGCTTTGCCGAAAGGGCCGGCTTTAGGGCAAAGTGAGCAAGGCAACTCCCTTGGGCCCCACGCCTTCGTGGGCCCTTTGCTCCCTCCTCCTGTTGGCACGGGGATCCAACTTCCACCCAGCCCGAGGGGGAGCTGGAGAAGAGAGTGCCGCACCAACAAGAGGAGGGCGAGGAAGAAGCACGGGGCCACCGGACTGCTTCTCACCGAGAGGTAGGTATGTGCGTTCTTTGTTTTTTTGAGAAGGGGGTATCACCTTTCTGGCCTGCCTCCTGTAGCATTGCGTTGCCATGGTGACTGATGTCAAATGATGACACAACGTCGTGTTGATGTATTGCCATGGCAACGTGACATCACTTGCTGCCGTGATGTCGTGACTCTGCAACGCTGCCGGAGGGGGGACGCTCTTCAAGGTAATTCTCCTTAACTTTTTAAAGCGAAACTTCTTTGTTGTAACCTATGGAGTTTTGATGGGAAAAATCTCATTGCTTGTAACGAAAATGTGTAACATTGCGTGGTGATGGTTGCGCATGCGCAGAAGCGCCCGCGGGATTCCGCACATGAGCAGAAGCAGCCATGGGATTCCACGCATGCCCAGAAGCAGCCGCAGGGCTCCGCGCATGCGCAGAAGGGCCCGCCGGACTCCGCACATACGCAGAAGGACACACACCACTGTTACTACAGGAATTCCTGTATAATATAGAAGTGCAAAAAGCAAACATTTTAGAAATTTACCATTTATAAGAAAAAAGGCTGAAGTGGAAAAGATGCAAGGTGTGTAAACATATAACACATGAATTGTATATAGATTATTTAAGTAATAATCCCAGAAGAACAGGGCATTACTGGCCAATAATGCCCTGGCTGGAAGAGTTGAAGGCTCGAGGCGAAGCCGAGGGACTTTAACCCAGTAATGGCCAGTAATGCCCTGTTCTGAGGGGATTATTACTATGATAGGGCTATGATAGGCTAAATGTAGGCTTTTTTCATAAAATAATAGACACCTTTGTAAAGATATATAACTCAGAACTACGCTGATGCACCTGTGTAGGAAAAAGAAATTAAGTAGAAAATGCGATGGGAGAGAGGTGGTGGTGGTGGGGGGGGGGGGAGAAGAGAGAGAGGTGAGGGGGGATTGAGAGAGGTGGAGAAGGGGAGAAGAGAGAGAGAGGTGGGGAGCGAGGTGAGGTGGGGAGCGGGTAAGGGGGGGAGCGAGGTGAGGGGGTGGGAGGAGAGAGATGAGGGGGAAGAGAGGTGAGGGGGAGGGAGGTGAGGAGGGACAGAGATGTGAGGGGGAGAGAGGTGAGGGGGGAGAGTGGTGAGGGGGAAGAGAGAGGTGAGGGGGAAGAGAGAGGTGAGGGGGGAAAAGAGAGAGGTGAGGGGGAAAAGAGAGAGGTGACTGACACCACAAAGTAGTTGTGAATACATTGACGGTTGATGTAGAGTATCAATATGTGCTGAAAAAGCAGAGCAAACATTAGCACCAGATCAATCAAACAAAAATACTCTCCATTGTTTTCAATGGAATTACTTTCCTCGATAAAGCTGGGGCAAATGTTTGCATTCCTTTACTCCCGAGATTTACAGGTGGGAGACTTTAATACATAACCCTCAGAGGGATTATTTCTATCATGAATGGAAAGCTTTTTTTAAAAAACATCTAAGAAATATATACTCTATCTCTTGGTTATATTAAATTCTGAAGGTTCTGCATACAGTAAATCATATGTATCAATAAGCAATAGAATGGATTTACCTAGAATGAGGTCTATTAATGTTATAAAACTTTATAAATGTACTCAATAGAAAAAGAAAATGTAAAGCCTTGTCACTCACTTAACGTACTGTAGATATAAAAATAAATTCTTACAATAAGGACACACCTTTACTGTAGTTTCAGCAGCAGTGTTTTGTATTTGATCTGGATGGTGGCTTATTACTGCAGTTAAGGTTAAGATAGTACTGTAAAACTATACAACAGCTGCTCCACAGCCATCATATTTCAAAAGGTGTCAACACTATAATGCAAAAACACAGAAGAAAGTTATATAAAACTACAGGGTCACAGTCTAGTGACCCCAAAAATGTGCAGTACTATAAATAGAAACCATGAACTAGCCAAAGTCAAACATAGCCATTGTTATATTTAATAGGTGACAATAAATGTAACTGTTGTTCCGGTAAATAAAATGCTGCAACTAAAATCCTAATTCACTCATCTTGTCCAGCCTTGACTACGGCAACCTTCTGCTCGCTGGCACTCCCCTCGTCCCTCCAAAATGCTGCGGCTAGACTCGTATATCTCACTCACTGCTCCACTATGCAAATCCCTACACTGGCTTCCCATAGCCCCTAGAAATAAATTTAAATTCCTAGCTGCGACCTCAGCGATGCTGCCCGCCATTACATCTCAGCTCTCATCTCCAAATATTCCCCGAAACGCCCCCTCTGTTCCGCCATGACTTTAGCTTCTCTTCCTCCCTTATTACCTCTCGTGGACACCTACAATACAAGACTTTCCCCAATGTTGCACCTTCCGTCAAGAATTTCTCACCACGCACCATCAGACGCTCCCACAGCTTTCTGACTTTAAAAAGCTCCCTGAAATATCGCCTTTTCATGAAAGTCTATCTAGAACCCCCCATACAATAAGCAATAATAATATATATAACCTAATTTAAGGCTGACTGTAATGTTTCTAAACATTTTTCGCCTGAATTCATATTTTAACCTAAATGGGGCTGTCATGGGGCTATTATTTTCAACCAGTTGACTGTCTATTGATAAAAAAAAATTCTATTGAACACAATGGGACTTTCTTCTGCAGTTTAGTTTAGCTTTCCGTTTAGTAGCTGGGTAACATGGAAAATAACACATCAACACAGAATTAGCAAATTATTATAAATTCGTACTGTTTGCATAACAGGCACCTAAGAAATGGAATAGAACATTATTGATTGTGTTGAAGCAGCAATTCCAGCTTCTTCTTTATCCCTCTGCCTCTTACACACAGTTTTTATACAGCATGGAAATTATTTTGTTATTAAAAATTAGTATTACTTTTAGTTCTATTTCCAGGATACTTAGTGGTGAATTTACCATTTTTAAAGCTATCCCCCACTTCTCCAAAGGCCCATAGGAAACCGGAACGGTTAGTTAAATACATTTAAAAAGTAGTAAGCAATGTAATACAGGTAACTTCACTGGTAACCGTCTCAGAAATTGGGGTGTCCCCAGAGTTCCTAAGCTGTAAAAAAAAGTGGTTAGTTAGGCAGGAATCCTCATTTAATTATGTGATCAATATACAGGTAACACAATCTGTATGGATTATTTGTTTTTCTTGTGCTAATTTTGTAAGACGCCCATCATTCTTCATAAGATAAGATGTCACTCATCTAAGACTAATCGATACACAGACATGTCCTTTGCCCTAATGTACATTCACCTCTACTATTCTTTCTCCCTCCATGTCCCCTACCTATGGAATTCTCTTACCCTGAGTATATATCAAGCATCTTCTCTCCCCTCGTTCCGGTGAAATCTGAAAACACTCATTCTAAATGAACCATTTCAATAGTCTTGACTCATGACTACTGCTCCCCACACACAACCACAATGGTCAGACTGACATCCACTCCTTCCCATCTTGTCTCTTTAAGTGTCCCAACATACCACTCAGGGAGTAAGCTTTCCAGGTCAGGAATTATTTTTCATATTGTGTGCTTGTATGTTTGATGCACTTTTTATTATGGGTGGGCACTTTCATGGGTCCTTTGGGTTTGGTTCTGAAACAAATTTGTGTTTTGGATCTGAAACAAATTCGTGTTTAGGTTTTCCTTGAACGCAATTGGTTGTTTTAGGTTTTTAAATGATTATGGGGAAAAACTAAAATAAGCAGGAAATTTTTTAACTTCAAACTAGTTCTCAAAAGTTCATGTTTTTTTGTTCACACAATGACAACTTCAAGCAGCTTGTAAAAAAAATAAAGCATAAGCCTTTCTTGGGTTTTGGCTCAAATTTCACTTGGATTAGAAAATGTATTCAGAGGTTTGAGTTAAACTTTCAAATAGTTATCTCTCTCACAAACAGGCTTGTAAAATATGCATGGTATAGAAAAGCCTTCCGTGATCGTCAATCCCTCCTTCTGGTCTTCAAGCTGGTATGCTTGCCACTTCTCCCCGATACTCCCGAACTGCCATTTCTGGTTCAGCTTCCTTGGAATATGGCTGAAGAATATGTGTCTCACTGGCCTTGCGTTTCAAACCTCCAACTCAGATATTCACTATGTGATATCCAATGTCTCAAGTTTCTCTTTCCTCTTCGTTTTCCTGAATCAGGTCTCTGGACAATTTCTGTTACTTCCTTCCAACGCATTTCGCCATTATAACTAGCTTCATCAGGGAATGTCTCTCTTAGTCCGGACCCCTAATTATATAGTTTTAGCAATCAGCATTAACTCAACACATATGTTTTAGTCTTCATTCTTAACTCCTTTCATTGCCGAATAGCATCTTTAACAGCTCTATCTACACTTCAATATCTTAGCTCAAGAACTTTATTACATTTATTTTGCATACATTTTGTGGACCTGTTCATCCTTACTTTTTATATTTGTGTAGCCCCCTTTCCCTATACCTAAGGGAACTATGCATGCAACTACACGTGCTGCTGCAACTGTTTGCTCACAGAAGGCCTGAACCTCTGCGAGCCTGGGGTGAGCTCTTTCTCTTTGCGTGCAGCGCCTCCACCTCTGAGGGATCCCAGCATTGGTGGGATAACCCCTCACAGGAACTGATATACAGTAATAAGTAATACACCACACAATGTATATAACTAAAGTTTACTGTACACACATACTAACACAGATAACATATAATATCTGTAACCACAGTATGAACCCTGTGCCCCAACACGTGCTGGTTCCCCCAAAGTACTGAGGGTGCTGTGTGTCACTAATACCCCTGGTGTCCTATCCCAGCAATTCCCACCCAAATGTGAGGTAGCGCTACCCCCTATGGATGTAGGTGCACGTTGAGTACCTGCCTTGGTACTCCAGTACCCAGATGCTGCTTGTCGTGATGGATTGGAGTGGGTCCCACGTAGCGGGGCCTTCAACCCAAATCCCCTCTCTCCTAAGGCTCCTCGTGAGGTGAGCTCCAGCTGGAGAGTCTTACCTGAATATTCTGGGGTATTGCAGCCTGATCCCAGGTCGCAGAGCACCGTGTGGCCGTACGGTCACCGGTGCAGAAATATCAGTAAGGAGAAGAGTCCCTATCTGGGGCCTTCCCTGCAACACTCCTCTACTATGGCTCAGGGCCTAACAGGGAACCTAAGGGGCAAGATCTATGCCTAGGCCAGGAAGCACTGCTCCCTGGACACTACCTTCTTCTTTGCCTCCTCCGTCCAGACTGACTCGCGCACTCTCTGCATGCGGAGGATATCTTGTCTCTCCCTCCTTCACGAATCCCATTGGCTGGGGCAACCCCACATGGGCAGTCCCTCCCTCTAGGGATTCTGGGACATGTATTCCCGTGGATGCATGTGCGGAGATGACCTAAGATGACCGCCGCACTCCTTACTCTGCGCATGCGCACCTCACTAAATGGCCACCCCCACCTCCCAATCTTGCAGAGCTCCGTGGAACGCACTGGAGTCATGGTGGGGGACTCTGCTACATCTGAATTCCATGTATTCTTTTATTTATGTTTTAAAGCACTGCTAACATTATTGGCGCTACATGAATAAATACACACATATATACATACAGTACAAAATAAGTTGGCATGAATCAGAAAAGACAAACCTCAACCATACCAGCATTTTTCCATCAAACTGCCTATTTTATGGATAAGTGGAAAGTAGATCCATTTACATGGATAGAGTGGAATATGTCTCAGAAAGACACCCAAAAAGAGTATTTTCAGTCACTGTACCGGATAGGACTGGTGCTTTGTTATGTAAGCCAGACCCACAGCATTACTATTAGATAGTAAATAGGTTCTACATGTTGGTAGGAACCAGGGTTACTCTAATGCAGCAATATGATTGTTGTTTCATATTAATACTGTAATGTACTGTGTTATACAGTGATGTGTATGTATCACCTCTGCAGGTATGCTGTGATAACTGTATATCATGTTAGCATACTACTGTTGTTAAGCACTGTTATTTTTGTTCTGTTCCGTTTCTCAGATGAGGGATGGTACACCAAATTTGTTCCAAGTTGGGACCATTGGATTCCACCAGAGGGAGCATGTAGCTATACCTGGTTTTGCTACCAGTCTGCCCTCCCGGCACGCAAGCCTCCTAGTAAGAGCAGGCAGTGCCAGTAGCAATTATGGGTTTTCCTCACACAGACAGCTTCACTTGAGTGACAGGGGAGGAGGTGGGACTAGGCATATAATATGCTTATATATATATACTGTATATATATTATATATATATATATATATATATATATATATACTGTATATATATATATATATATATATATATATATATATATATATATATATATATCAGGGAGCAGGAGGAAAGCAAGCTAACCACAGATCAGTTGAGAGTTTTCATGTGTTAGGTTGAAATAGTATCACATACCAACTCACTGTTCAAGACTAATATGGTAGTTAATAAAAGTAGAAACATTTATTGCATCATTACAAAAGGAACAGACAAAATAGAGAGACGTTGATAAAGGACCAGGAGGTCCGAAACGTCGCTCTATTTTGTATGTTCTTTTTGTAGTGATGCAATTAATTTTTCTACTTGTATTAACTACCATAGTGAATGCTGGAGATATGTATGTATGTATGTATGTATGTATGTATGTATGTATGTATGTATGTATATATATATATACTGTATATACTGTATATATATATACACACTTTATTTAGTTTTATATATATATATATATATATATATATATATATATATATATATACCCATACATACATACATACATACATACATACATACATACATACATACATACATACATATCTCCAGCATTCACTATGGTAGTTAATAAAAGTAGAAAAATTAATTGCATCACTACAAAAAGAACATACAAAATAGAGCGACGTTTCGGACCTCCTGGTCCTTTATCAACGTCTCTCTATTTTGTCTGTTCCTTTTGTAATGATGCAATAAATGTTTCTACTTTTATTAACTACCATATTAGTCTTGAACAGTGAGTTGGTATGTGATACTATTTCAACCTAACACATGAAAACTCTCAACTGATCTGTGGATAGCTTGCTTTCCTCCTGCTCCCTGATTCTCTGGCAGCTTTAACTTCCTTTGGTTTCCACTTATAGATTGCTGCCTAGGACATCTGAACATAAGAACATCTGAACGTATTACTTTCCCTGATATTTGGATACGTAAATATAGAAGTACCTATTAGGTATAGCCATGGCTGGTCCTGGCTATCTTTCTGCCTCCCTGTCACATAAGCCCCAGTAGCTACAAACAGTGACAGGCTATCCTGTGGGTTTACTCCCCCTCATGCTGCCTCTCAGAGTGACAGGGGTGGAGGTGAAACTGGGTCTGTGTACAGCCAATCATGGTGCAGACTCTGTGCCCTCCCCTCTCTGCCTTAGGGAGGAAGTGTTCCAAATTGTATTGAGTCCATCTCATCCCCTCCTGGGATTGAGACATGCCTTCAGCTCCTCCTGCCCTATATTTCACCTAGGGGAGGGGGCAACAACTAAGAGCCAATCGGAGGTGGTATTCCACTCTGGGAGGAGTCAACCACACCCTGCTTTACTTCAGATCCACGGAGCTGAGCCAGAGGAAGGAGCTACCTTGTACTCTGTTGCAATACAGCACTACCTCAAAAGAAAAAATGTCTGCTTTGGAGTTGGCAAATTACTATTTGCCAGGGGGCTACCTAGTAGTCACCATCCATGGCCAACACCACCTGCACGGTGTCTGCCCAAATTGCAGGCTCCCTGGGCGCAATGCCAGCCCCACCGCGAGGTGCCAGCACTGGAGGGCCTTATTCATGTGGCCTGCCAGCCCGGGGCCCACCAACATTTTCCAACCGATCGAACGGGTCTCCACACCAACCGGTGTGGCCCCTGCAGAGTTCTATCCTGCTGCCGCTAATATCATGGGCCGTGTGCCCTGACCATCGCACCCGGATGCCCATGTGGTCGGGTGCCAAAGGTACCTACTTCGGCCTACCCTGACATGTACACCATGGAACCAGCCGTGGGCACGTGTGCCATGCTATCTGCAAACCAAAGCCCCAGTGTTCTGGTGCCCGAAACGGACCCTCATGTCCCAGTTCCTGACGAATCCAGGAGCGGAACCGGTTTCAGCGGACCAGGTGGGTGAATGGATTTATTTTTCTCTGTTTTCTATGTGTTTATTAAAACTTTATTATTTTGACTCAAGTGAGTGCATCAGCAGGGATCTCTGCTTTCCTCTATTTATGTACCCCTCAATCCCAGATAGCACCACTGTTAGTTTCTCCTCCCATAATCACTAGCTGAGCAGGGTTTATCACCTTCTCTCCCCCCACCCCTATATTACAGACAGGGTGAATGGACTGCCGCAGAGATGCGCTTCACTTGGTGGCACAGGAGCGGGCAAGCTCCGTGGCAATGGTCTGCCAGGGAATGCGGGTTGCCCCAACACCACGGCCTGGATGAGGTGTCCTTACCCTCCTCTTCAGTAGAAGCAAGCTGCCAGACACCTGTAAAGAAATCTTCACCTACCCGTGTCCTGCAGCAGTCCCGATCCAGAGTCATCCATCCAGAAGGCCATGGTGCTGCCGGATTCTGGAGGAGCCCCACGCCCGAGGACAATGCCAGAGCACTGAAGAAGCTGCCCGTGGTGAATCCTGTGGAGCCGGAAGACGTTCCCTACCTTCAGATGGGTGAGGTTCCCGTCTCTTACTTCCACCACCAGTCTGCTGCAGCCTTTCTGGACAAGGAGACAGGCGGAGCCCTGTTCGGTATACCGCGGGGCGATGCACTACCCCTCCCTATTTATTATTTATTTATAAAATATTTTACCAGGAAGTAATACATTGAGAGTTACCTCTCATTTTCAAGTATGTCCTGGGCACAGAGTAAAACAAATAATACATGGTTACAAATACACAGGCTTATGCAGAGAGGATAGAGAATGGAAATAGCGCCATCTTTTGGCAAAAATACGCAGGCGAAAAGCTTGTCCTGGCGAGAACATGGCGGGCCAATTCAAATTCGCCAGACGTGTGGCGAGAAGCGCGATTTCGCCAATGCTGAAACACGCACGATTCCAGTAGCTCCGATGCGCATGTACGCGCCAATCGGAGCTACTAAATGGCGCGTTCAGGGGAAATTTTGTCCGCCAACAAAAGTTGGCTGTATTGTGGGCAAATACAGTGCGCCACTAAATGGCGAGTTTCACGCCAAGTGAAACTCGCCTAATTAGCAATTTCATGCACACCGCGCTACCGGAGTACCCTGCATAGGAAAAAATTAATTGCCAATCCTGTGGCGGATTTACGCCTTTCCTGTAAGTACCTCTCTGCATAAGCCCCACAGTTACATAAATGAACAGGGTATACATTATACACAAGACATTGCGTGCACAGTTAAATAAATTATATTATGGGCGTATGAAACAGTTACAGACCAGATTAAAATGTGAGACAGCCTTAGATTTGAAAGAACTTAAACTGGTGGTGGATGTGAGAGTCTCTGGTAGGTTGTTCCAGTTTTGGGGTTCACGGTAGGAGAAGGAGGAACGTCCGGATACTTTGAGCCTTGGGACCATGAACAGTCTTTTGGAGTCTGATCTCAGGTGATAAGTGCTGCAAGTGGTAGGGGTGAAGAGCTTGTTCAGGTAGCTGGGTAGCTTGCCCATGAAGAATTTAAAGGCAGGACAGGAAAGGTGAACTTTGCGCCTAGACTCTAGTGATGACCAATCTAGTTCTCGCAGTGATGTGTGTTGTGCATTGGAGAACAAAATGACAAATTGAATTGTAGAGGGTGTCAAGTTTGCTAAGGTGGGTTTGAGGTGCCGAGCCATATACTATGTCTCCATAGTCAATAATTGGCATTAGCATCTGCTGTGTGATACGCTTTCTGACCAGGAGACTTAGGGAGGATTTGTTCCTGTAAAGTACCCCTAGTTTAGCATAGGTCTTGGTTGTCAGGGTATCAATGTGCATCCCGAATGTTAAGTGGGAGTCAAACCATAAGCCCAGGTATTTAAAAATAGTGACAGGGGTTAGGGTGGTGTTAGCGTTGGTTCTAATCAGGAGCTCAGTCACTGGAAGCTTTAAAAATTTAGTCTTGGTCCCAAATACCATTGTTACAGTCTTGTCAGTATTTAAAAACAGTTTGTTTTGGGAAATCCAGTTTTCGAGTCTCGAAAAGTCAGACTGAAGTATGTGTTGAAGGTCAGAGAGGCTATGGCTGTGTGCATATAGGATTGTGTCGTCTGCATACATGTGTATTGAGGCTTCCTTAAAAGCTGTGGGAAGATCATTAATGAACACTGAGAAGAGTAGGGGCCCCAGAACAGAGCCTTGCGGGACACCACAGGTGAAATACAGGGGGTTGGAGTTAGAGCCTGAGATGGACACATGTTGGGATCTTCCTGATAGGTAGGTCTGAAACCAGTTTAAAGCATGCTTCCCTATTCCAGAGCTCTGGAGTTTGTTAAGCAGGATAGCATGATCAACTGTGTCAAAAGCCTTTGCAAAATCTAGGAATACTGCACCAGTGAGTTGTCCCCTTTCCATTCCACACTGGATTTCATTGCAAACTTTTAGCTTTGCTAATAAGTTAGCGGCACACCCCACAAAGTAATCATTGAATGCATTTGCAATGTCAGTGGGTTTTGTCAGAGTTATATCCCCCTTAGTGATATTACTTGGTTGTTGATGGTTTGGAGGCTGGAATATATTGTTGATAACCTTCCTGAAGTTAGCTGGGTTTATTGTATTTTGGTGGAGATTGTCAGAGTAATATTGTGCTTTTGCATGCCTTGTTTGCCTTGTGCACATGTTCCGCATGCATCTGTAGTGATCGAGATCCTTGGTAGTGCCAGTTACTTTGTAGCTTTTCCACAAGGTATCCCTGAGCTGGTAGAGTGCAATAAGGTCAGTTGTAACCCATGGAAGGTGGGCCCCCCGTACCCTTATTTTGCGTAGTGGAGCATGGGTATCGCAGAGTTTTAAGAACTCGGATTGGAAATAGTCGAGTGCAGAATCAGGGTCGGGAATTAAATCGATTCTGTGCCATGGGCAGTTGGTAAGGTCATCCAGAAACTGTTGTGGGTTAAAGTTTTTAAATGTTCTAGTGAGGAGAACTTTAGGGCTTGATTGGGGCGGTTTAATTTTCCTTACACAGTACACTATTGCATGGTCACTGAAAATGTCAGGAAGGATGCCAGAGGATTGGATTATGCTGGGGTTTGAGGAGAGAATCCAGTCTAGCAAGGAATGGTTATGCGATTTCAGGTTTATCCGTGTGGGTTGGGAAATGAGTTGCGATAGGTTAAGTGACTTGAGTTGAATCTGGATTTTGTGATTTTTAGGGTCAAGCCAATTGAAGTTGAAATCCCCAAGAACCTGTAGCTCACTCTTCTCATTCAGAGAGGAAATGGAGCCAAGAAATTGGGTGATATCAGTCAGGGATTGTAGCGGGGCTTTAGGGGGGCGGTAGATGCCAGCAAGCAAGATGGGCTTAGAAAAGGGGAGGCAGATTTTGCCAACTAGAATTTCAAAAGAGGGTGGGCTTGGTGGGCAATTTAACAGTGTAAATTGTAAGGTGTCTGCAATATAAAATAACACCCCTCCTCCTCTCTTTGTTCTATCTCTCCTAAAAATGGAGTATCCCTGAATGGCGATATTTGCATCAGGGGTTTTAGGGGATAGCCATGTTTCTGTAAGAATGATGGCTTTGGGTTTATGCATAAGGCACCATGCCCTTAGTTCGTCCAGTTTGGGCAGCTGGCTCCGGATATTTATATGGGCGACAGATAGCCCTTTTTGGAATTTAAAGGTGGAATTCTCAGGGGCATGGGACAGAGCTGAAATGGGAGGACCTGGGTTAGGTTCAATATCACCTGCGAAAGAGAGTAACAGTATGAGTAGGAATTTGGGTAGTTGTTTGGAGGTTGTAAATTTGTGGTATTTGCCATTAGAGTGAGCAGTGGTTGGTGTGCTGCTTTTTAGAGTTCTCCACCAACATTCAGTAGATAGTGCAAGGCTTTTGAGTAGTCCATGGTGTATGGTGATGTTGGGTGTGGGCCAGGATGGAGGAGTTTGTAGTGGATAGAGGGAGTAACATCTCCATGAGGCCAGGAGAAAAAAAAAAGTTAAGATACATAGCAGGTTCATTATGCCAGAGGTAGGCAGTGCTGCAAGGAGCTGTTGTGAACAAAGTGAGTGTGTGCAGACTAAACAGCAGGGGTGTGCCTGTTCCTTGTCAAATGTTTTGGTGCATTGCAATGCTAGAGTCAGTTCAGGGTTTCAGTGTATTGTGCAGTCAGTTTTGGGAGAGGCTGCAGTGAAATAAGTTGTAAAGGGGCGGGGGGTTAAAATATGCAGGTTAGCAAGAATGGGATCATAGTGTGATCTGAATAGCTTACCGTTTGTTGTCGTGAGTAAAAGAGTTTGCAGAAAGATGCAGTCACCAGTCACCTCTAGTCCAACTATAGTCTAACTATAACTTGTCACTTAAAAGCTCACTTTCAATGGCTCATTATATCATGGCAATGCAGTTCCTGCAAATGCAGGAGGGGTATTAGTTTTATACAGCTAAAGCAGTCACATGACCCTCCCCCTCCCCAATAAATCAGCTTGTTCCAGTTGGTCAATTAACAACACAGAGGGGGAGAAAAAAAAACACCTTTTGATATTCAAACATACTAACTTATATCAATGCTAAAGGCCAGAGTCAATCTTTTAAACAGGACCCCTAAGGGTCGTGGTAAGTTTGCCAACCCTGGACTGGTCATGGGCATTGATATGCCCTGTTCATCGGCCCCAGCTGCCCATGTCCCTTCACCGGCCCATATGTCTGCCACAATAAAACCACCTTGGAGTAATGGTAAACCCACTCCAGAGGGACTTGTCCAGGACACTTTTAGGCCTCAACCATTGACCTTTAGCCACACTGTTCCATCCCCTGCCACCCCTGTTCAGGACTGTGCCATGAACCCATCTATTACACCTGGCCGAGTGGTGGATAATAGTCATGCCCCTGCTGCATGCACCCTGGTGCTGTCCAATTTTCCCAGTGATGAACTGTCCCCTAAGTTTTCCACTGATGTAAGGGATTGGGATTTTGGGGGTGAGTGGGGTATGTCTGACGAGTCAGAGGGAGAAATACCTGCGGCCAGTTGCATACCAGTGGCTAGTTCCCCTGGGTCATTCAGGTCTTTTAGAGACTCCTCTCTATCACAACAGTCAGCTAGTACATCTGGAGTGTCCTCTCAGATGGACAATAGATCCAGTAGCCCAAATCTAGAACATCTGTCCGGGGAACCCCTTTATTGGTGGGATCCTATGTTTCAGGGTTACGCTGCCAGTATGAACAGGACCCGGCTACTGCTGGTTGAGGGTCAGGCAGTTAATTACTGGTGGGAGGAATGTCAATTTACAACTGAGGAAGTAGCTGAAGCCCTCCGTAAAAAGGGTAGAGGAGATCAAGTTCGGGGTAGGTACGGATACCTAAGGGACCCTCCATCTTGTACCAAGAGGTGGAACTTAGTGAGCCTAAATTTTGGGTTCTGCCTGGCCAAGGAGCTGGCCGCAAAATATAAAAATTTAGCCGAGCAGACCGGGCTATACTACTCAGTGTAGGGGGAGACGGGGATTGGCCCAGTATTAAAAGGGTTGCACCTCATATGGCCAACCCCTGACCTCTCCAGGGAGGCAAGGGGTTAACTGGACTGCGGTCCAGGAATGTGGTTTTACCTTGCTGCAAAATCCAAATGTGCATTCCCCTGTAATAATGTATTGTCACCATTCCAGTGTCTGCACCAACACACACACTGGGATCCGTTCAGGAGGAGAAGAGTTAATAGTTAGGAAGTGATTTGTTCCATGTTCCCGCCTTTTCAGGCTCCATTTTTCAGTTTCCCATAGGTCGCCATTGCAGCTCCATTCAATCCTATGGCGAATCCGGCGGTTTGGGCCCGTTTCTATAGAAGACCAGCAGGTGGCGCCCGAGAGGAGGAGCGGCGGTTCCCCATTGTAAGTTAATGGAGCCATTCATTTCAATGGGGATTCCTCGACGCGGACTTCCAGGAACGGGTTGGCAGCCATCCAAACCGCAAACCGCAGAAGCAGATACAATATCTGAAAAAGAGCTTTTATCACACTAGTTCAAGTTCAAACACAATTGGCGTGGGAAACTTAGGTTCTAGGGCACCCAGAAATAAAATTATTTTTGCCCCTAGATCCTAGGAACCCCCACACTCGACAACCACCGGGTCCGAGGATTAAGGACCCCCGTAAAGGGTCGCGCTCGCCAAGAGGGTCGCGCCATTTACTCCAATGGCTGAGGGAAGAGCAGCGTGAAAAAACGGCTAAGTCCGAAAGGGTAAAATGTGTAAGCCTATATCTCCGGTTCTGGGAGGACCAGAGGGTTGAGATTTGGGTCGCATGTAGTCACGGTTCCGGCATGACTGCATGGCCATTTCCAGCCCTCTCCGATCAACCAGACGGAGTATGGGCGAATGTAAAGAATTGTGGTTTTCCTATAGACTTCAATGGAGGAGTTACTCCATTGAAAGACTATAGCGGCGGAGCCCGTTGATTTCTATGGGAGAGTGAAAAGCAGAGATTTATTTTAGTTAGAGCGGAGAATCCTGCATTAAAGTTAATAAGAGTTTTAAACTGTATTTTTGTATCTCCGGCTCAGCGGGTCACAGAGAGCTGAAACTTGGCCACCATGGAGAGTCACCTCCGGCATGAGGGACTGGCAAGTTTCAGCCCGCTTGGTCCAGCCGAACAGATTATTTTAATATATCTTGATATTGAAAAATGTATTGTATTTCGAAGCGGGGATGAAAGCCCGCGAAGGTTTCTGAATCTGTTTAATGTAAATGCTCAGGGGGGTGACCCATTGTCAACAACAGACCCCCTGATCAAAGGTTCAGCCACTCTGGCTGTATACATTAGGGTGGAGAAACGCAGGGCTTGAGTGGTCTGTAAGTGTTATAATTCACACTTACAGACAAAGGGTTTCCTGACCAGATCCAGGTCTGGTAGACATGTAGGCGCCCTGACTTTTGTGTGGGGCTAAGGAAATGAGACCCCCAGGGCAAGAAGTACGCATCTGCCAACTAGCTGGGGGGCATGATCTATCAATGTTCCCACGTTAGAGATTGGGTGCAGGTAATTGTTCTCCAATGATCTGCACTCAATGATAAGGTATAGGACTGGAATTACATATAAACCAGTGTCAGTCCTATGCTCATTGTCTTCAATTTTACCAACTACTTGATGCCTGATTGCTGGATGAATTGCTAATCCTGTTTCCTGATTACTTCATCATTCCCCTCCCTAAGTAAGTGTTATTTCTTGTCTGTTATTTGTACTATCTTGTGTGTTCACCTAAGGAAAAAACTCTCTTTATTATATCTAAGTCGTGTTCAATTCAACCCAGTTATTTGTTGTGTATTATATCCTATCACAAGTTGCCGTGACACTCAGGTACCATCTGTCTAATGGGTACGAATTCCCGTATGTAACTGAGCCTATCATGCAGGAAATAGAAGACAACAGGCATGATTGGCTCAAATGGGCTGTCAGATTATCTCCATTCCAAAAACAGCCACAAAGAATTTATCACAGAGTATAAAATATGCTCCATTATGGCAGAGCGGTTAGTGGGTATGTGCATTTATAAGAATAGGATGGAAGTCAGACAGAGGCCTGGTTCGCCTAAAGTGTACTTCATCTGGACCAAGATCTTCGATGGGCGGTTGGTAATGAAACCCGATCCTAAGTATTACAAGTAGGGATTGTCGTTGTTTGTAAACTCACAAACAAGGGTTCGTTGGATAATGAGAAGTTTATTTAATACATAGTATGATCATACAGCAAAGTCAAATAGACTCTCTGCTAGGGAGTGTCCAGGCAGCAACCTTTATACATTTTTGGTTCCTTTGTCTAAAACTGTTACTAGGCAGATTATACTAACCACTCCTTAATTCTTAAACCAATCATCTTACAGCTCATTAAGCCTGGTTAGAACTGGCCTCAAAACAGCTATGAATAGGTTCCAGGTACCAACTCTCACTAGGAATGTGGGCGTTACTTTATGCACAGTCGTAAATCAACTTAGGAGCGAAATCTTTCATTTACACCAGACACATTTTTACTCACAAAATGGATATTAGACATAACTGACTTTACAAAATGGAAACTGAGCATCACTTTCAATCCTTCTCCAGAGACCCCCACCAGTCCATTTCAATAATATTATTTTGTCAGGATTCTATCCTTCTTCCCGTTGGAAGAATTGTTATATCATCATCGCTGTAATAAGTGGATGATATGGGTTAGCATGTCTGTGTACAGTATATTGGTTATTTCGTGACATCTGCTGTAAACTGTTTCTGTATTGCAGGCTCCAGGTTACTGGCTGGTGCCCCAAATTTGATCCCAGTGGGGACATGGGAATTTCACCTAGGGGAGAGTATAGTTATGGCTGGTCATGGCTATCGTTCTGCCTCCCTGTCACGTAAGCCCAAGTAGCTACAGGCAGTGACAGGCTATCCTGTGGGTTTAACCCCCTCATGCCGCCTCTCTTAGTGACAGGGGTGGAGGTGAAACTGGGTCTTTGTACAGCCAATCATGGTGCAGACTCTGTGCCCTCTCCCTCTGTGCCTTAGGGAGGAAGTGTTCCAAATTATATTGAATCCAGATCAGCCCCTCCTGGGGTTGAGACATGCCTTCAGCTCCTCCTGGTGCTGAGTGCAGCCCAAGACCTGTACAGAGCACAAGGCCTCAATATTGCAAGAAGGCCAGCACCATCCAGAGGTCTGGGACCCATTCTAAAATATGATGCATGCGCTGTAAAACCAGCTGCAGGGGCTGCTTCAATAAAGAATCCTATTTATATACCACTGCCTAAGTAACAGTCTATTGGGTAGGGGTATGAGAGAGAAGTCTGTCATGATGGGGACTGTCTCCAGGAACCCTTGAGCCTGCTTTGACTGGAGACGCTGACACCACAAAAAAGAACCTGAAGGATCACGAAAAGCCTGTCCTGTTTCCCCTTACCTTCGCGGACCCTCATCTCTCCAGGACCCTCCCAGGTAACAAGCACCACAACACCTGTAGCTTAGGCAAGATCTCCCATTTGGGGGAGCAGGGGGGGGGAAGCAGCACTACATAGGTTTTACATCACATTATTTTCTTTCTTGTATTAAATTAACGAAAACTGGTAATCAAACATCTTACAGTTGACACTGATCTGTTTGCCCGAGAGATGCTGTGAACAATATCTGACTCCTCCAGACCCCGCCCCAAATGTCAAGGTTAAATGAGAGGCAAACTAGCTTAATATATTTAAAACATGTTCAAAATCGGCTTTTTAGACAAGATCAGACTTGATATATAGCAACCAGCAAGTACAAATCAATAATATGAGGATAATGAGTTGATCAATAAATCCTGCCGTGTGATAAGAGGAGAATGGGCATTTTGGAATACAGTATATATTCTGTATAATTATACCAACATAAATAATGTATATAATTAGGAATAACGACACGTTTGAAATGAACTGACCAATTTCTTATGCAAATGCTGCTCTCCTCTAGGATTTCCTTGGACATTTTTTCGCTTGGCAAACATTATTGATATAATAATATCCCGTGTGTTCAGGTTTCAAAACTGGAATAATGCAAGAGAATAGTTTGTAAAGTTACATGATCATAATTAAAACCACGTGCACTACTTAAAACTGTTTTCATCATTATGACTACAGCATTTCTAGAAGCATGAAGGACCCACTTGAAAAAGATTACTTTGGTGAAGCATTGGATGTTTCACTATTTGGCATGTGCAGGGCTGGTTAAATAATCTAGGCCAACTAGGTGGTCGTCTAGAGCCAGGGTGGGCAACCCTGTCGCCACTTGTGACGAATTGGCAGAGAAACTGTGGCGAACAGGGCCGCCGGGACTCCCTGTGGGGGGGGGGGGGTGGAGGGGGGAGGGAGGGAGAGGGTTTTTTCTAACTTTCCTAACAGGCGGCAGGGGGAGATGATATGCTGCAGTGGAAGATGGTATGCGGCGCGGGAGGTGGTGTGCGGCACCGGCCTGAAAGTATAAGCCGGTAACATAATTACTTGAGTGAGAGTCTGGGGAGGTGCGCCATCTAGCAGCCTGACCCGGAACTTCCTGTCTGCTGCTACCTCACCGCTCCTCTCCCTGTGCTGCTCCTGCTCTGACTCAAGAGATTCTACTACCGGACAAGGTAGGCATGGATGGGAGGACTGGGAGAGATGTGAGGGGGTCAGGGAGAGATGTGAGGGGGTCAGGGAGAGATGTGAGGGGGGCTGGGAGAGATGTGAGGCGGGCTGGGATATGATGAGGGGGGGTTAAATGAGATGGTGATGAGGGGGGGTAAATGAGATGGTGATGAGGGGGGGTTAAACGAGATGGTGATGATGAGGGGGTGAGGAGATGATGATGAGGAGGGAAGTGGTGGTGGCGTAAGAGGGGCGTGAGATGATGAGGGGGGTTGCGGTCTGAGGGCCGTTCTATAGTGCGTGTGCTTGCTATGCCATGCGCGCGCGTGGCAGTTATAGTTGGCTGAGGTTAGTCAGCCTTTCTATAATGGTGCCGTGCATGGCAGGGAGCGTGGAACCGGCCGACAGGGGGGAAGATGAGGAAAATAAAGATTTTACGCCACTACCACCACTGAAATGTATGTATATGTGTATGTATGTATGTATGTACGTACAATGTTAATAAAAAAATTATTAAAGCATTTCATTATTTATTTCAAACGTATTTATAACACACACACACACACATACATATACACACATACACACAGTACCTCACTCGCTCACAACATACGCACGGGCGCACACACTATAGAACGGCCCTGAGAATTTATAAACTTGTTCAAACAGTGTGTTTAAAATTTGCACATGTGCAACATAATACCTCAATTTTTACATTATGTGGCTGTTTTCACTTCTAATTCGCCACACCTGTGGCTACATTGAGAAATAGGTTGCCTACCCCTGGTCTAGAGTGACAAAAATTCGGGGGGTGGCAAAAAACTGATGAGGAGGATGGCGGCTGAGAAGGGAAGGAATGGGGGAGGAGAGGGTGAAAGAATAGGGAAAGGGAGAGAGAGAGTGAATAAGGAAAGGGCGAGGGAGAGAATGGAGGGAGGAGGAAGAGAGAATGGGGGGCAGAGAAGAGGGGAAGGGGGGATAGAATGGTGAGAAGGGGGAGAGAGAGAATGGGGAGGGAGTAGAGAATGGGGGCAGGTGGGAGATAGATTGAATGGGGAAGGGGACAGAGAACGGGGGTGTCACGGTAGTGCTGGCCGCTGACCAGACCCGTCCCAAGACTGAGGTGGAAAGTATAATACCACTCACCAGCAGCAGAGGGGCGTGTCCGGAGTGTGGTAATTAGTTGCCAGGCCAGGAGTCTTTAGTAATAGAACCAAAGGTACTTGCCGTGTCCGGAGGTAAAAGGATCGTGGTGATTGCCGTAGCCAGGGGTCGAGGGTGCCAGAGGTCCGGGAGGTAGAGGAAGTGAGCTGAGATCTAAGGGCGGAGAGAGACTGCGTCGTGAGGAGTAAGCCGGGGTCCAGAGCCAGAGGAAGAGTCAAAAGCCAAGCTGGGTCAAACCTAAAGTAAACGAAGAACAAGAGCACACACGAATACAAGCCCAACTAGCAGAAGCTATGCAGAGCAATGATTACCAGGGAGAACAGGGGTAATATACATGGAGGGACCAATCAGGGAAGGAGGCAGAGCGGGGGGGTGCCGTGGAGCGCCTTGTGACTAGTGCAGGCTGTGATCCTTGCCTGTGATCAGCTATGGAGTGTGAGAGCAGGAGCGGGGCTGCAGCTGTACAAGGGGGGCGTGGCTAGAAGAATGGAGGAGTGAATAAATTACTGCCGGAGGTGCACGCTGTGTAAGATCCTCCTGCGCGTGCCCCGGCAAGATGGCGGACGCAAGAGCCAGTGTCGGGCGAGATCGCCGAGGACGCACCAGCGGGGAGTGAGGGGTGGCAGCAACGACCTCCGAGGCAGGTAAGGAGGTGTTGCGTGAGCCCTGCTTCCTGACAGTACCCCCCCCCCCCGGGATTGGATTCTGGTCAATCCATCCAAGACTTTAATGGATACTTCTTCTGGAAGCGTTTTAAGAGTGTAGAAGCGTGAATATGACTTCGGGGAAGCCAGGTGTGTTCCTCCGGATCGTAGCCCTTCCAGTGTACTAGAAACTGGACCTTCCCCCTGGAGAGGCGTGAGTCCACTATAGACTGTATTTCGTACTCCTCGTGTCCTTGAACTATTACAGGGTCGGGTCTACGGGTATAATCTGGAAAGAGAGTACTCTGTACAAAAGGCTTCAATAACGAGGTATGAAAAACATTGGGTATCCTCATTGCTGGTGGAAGTTGTAGACGGAAGGAGACAGGGTTAATTTGTTCCAGTATGGAAAAGGGTCCCAGAAATTTAGGTGCCAATTTTGGGGTAGGAGTTTTTAGACAAATATTTTTTGCCGAAAGCCAGACCTTATCCCCTGGCTTGTATCTGGGAGAAGCTTGGCGACGTCGATCAGCCTGGAGTTTGAACCTTCCTGCAGACTCCTGGAGAGATGACTGAACCTTAGTCCAAGAGTCCTGAAGTAAGGAAATCCGTTCGTCGGCAGCTGGCACTGCTGAGGGAGTATTGGAGATGGGAAGACGAGCAGGATGGAATCCGTAATTTATAAAAAAAATGGGGATTCGCGGGTAGATTCGTTCTTCATGGAATTGATAGCAAACTCTGCCCAAGGCAGCAGTTCCGACCAGTCATCTTGGGTCACAGACAGAAAACAACGCAGATAGTGCTCTAACGTCTGGTTGACTCTCTCCGTTTGCCCATTTGTTTGAGGATGATATCCTGAGGAAAAAGATAGTGAAATTCCGAGTATTTTGGAGAAGGCTCGCCAGAACCTGGATACGAATTGGGAGCCCCTGTCCGAAACTATAGAAGTGGGAATCCCATGAATCCGAAAAATCTCCTTGGAAAAAATGTCCGCGAGGGTGGGTGAGGTGGGCAGGCCCTTGAGGAGAATAAAGTGTACTTGGTTAGAAAAGCGATCTATTACTGCTAAGATGGTGTTCATCCCCTTAGATCTATGTAATTCAACAATGAAGTCCATAGAGATATGGGACATGGGGCGTTCCGGAATGGGTAAAGGCATAATTAAGCCAGAGGGGTTTTGTCGAAGGGCTTTGCTTTGAACGCAAGTGGGACAAGTGCTGGTGAATTCCCGGATGGTACTAGCGTTGGATAAGATCCAGGGTTTTTCGGAAGCCGGGGTGTCTTGCAGAATGACCCCACTCTCAGATTTTGGGACGAAATTCATGAGCAGCATACAGCCTCCTTCCTGGTACCTCTACACCACAAGGAATGTTCCTTTGAGCCCCAAGGATCTTGTCCAGAATGTTGAATGAGGCCGCAGAAATTATAAGTCCCTTGGGAAGAATAGTCTCGGGAACTTCTTCAGGTCTCTCCTCCGGAGAGAACTGTCTGGATAAAGCGTTCGCCTTTACGTTCTTGGTGCCCGAGATGTATGATAGGGTGTAGTTAAATTTGGAGAAGAAGAGTGCCCAGCGAGCCTGGCGGGAGCCCATGCGATGTGCAGTCTCAATATAAAGAAGGTTCTTATGGTCATTAAGAATAGAAATTGGCTCTCTAGACACCTCCAGAAGGTGTCTCCACTCAGGAAGAGCCATCTTAATAACCAGCAGTTCTCTATTGCCCACATCGTAGTTCTTCTCAGCAGAGGGAAAAAATTTTGAGAAAAAAACGCAGGGGTGCAACTGGTCTTGCAGAGAAGATCTTTGAGAGAGCACGGCTCCTGCAATCCGATGCATCAACCTCCAGGATAAAGGGCAGACTCGTGTCAGGATGTCAAAGAATAGAGGCGGAAACTAATGTATGTTTCAAAGTTTCGAAGGCTGAGGCTGCCTCAGGGGACCAAGCTGAGGGGTCGACTCCTTTTTTCGTGAGAGCGGTGATGGGTGCAATTATGGTGTAAAAATTCCGAATAAACCTTTAATATTAATTCGAAAAGCCTAAAAAACGTTGAATAGCCTTGAGGGAATTGGGTTGTGGCCAGTTGAGAATGGCTTTGAGTTTCTCGGGGTCCATAGAGAAACCTTTGTCCGAGATGATGTATCCAAGGAAGGGAGTAGAGGACAGATAAAAGAGGCATTTCTCCATTTTGGCATACAAGTGATTGGAACGAAGGCAGGAAAGGACGAGCCTGGTGTGTCGAATATGATCCTGGAGATTGTTGGAAAAGATGAGTATATCGTCTAGGTATACGATAACAAAAGAATTGAGTACGTCTCGAAAGATTTCATTTATAAAAGTCCTGAAAGACCGCTGGGGCGTTACAGAGCCCGAAGGGCATCCCCAGGTACTCGTAGTGACCGCTACATGTATTGAAGGCGGTCTTCCATTCGTCACCCTCCCGAATACGAATAAGGTTGTACGCCCCACGGAGGTCCAATTTCGTGAAGATTTTAGCCCCCTGGAGTCTGTCAAACAGTTCGGATATGAGGGAAAGAGGGTACCGGTTTTTGACCGTGATCGGGTTGAGGCCCCGATAGTCGATGCAAGGTCGAAGAGAGTTGTCCTTCTTTTTAACGAAAAAAAACCTGGCACCGGCGGGGGAGGATGAATGGCGTATGAAGCCCTTCTCAAGGTTTTCACGGATATATTCGTCCATGGCCTTGGTCTCTGGAACGGAGAGAGGATAGAACTTGGATCTAGGAAGTGTAGCGCCAGGAATCAGGTCGATAGGACAGTCGTAGGACCTGTGGGGGGGCAAAACTTCAGCTCTAGTCTTGCAAAAGACATCCAGGAAATTGGAGTAGGCCTCTGGTAGGTCGATCTTAGGAGTTGATGGAACCATAATCCCCGCGTGTTGCATGGGAGGGGTGGTGCTAGAGATAAGTAACTCCTTTGGTCTTAAGTCCCATTGTGCGTGCCCTCCAGTCAATACGGGGATTGTGCTGCTGGAGCCAAGGTAGGCCAAGGGTTACCTGGGTCCCGGGGGAATGAATCACATCCAACGTAAGGGTTTCAGTGTGGCCATCGGTGGAAGATAAGGTGAGGGGAATCGTCTCGAGAGAAATGAAGGCCGGGTTCAAGGGTTGACCGTCGATCCCTTCCAGTCCGATGGGTACTCTCTTCCTAATGAATGGAATATTATTAAGCTTTGTGAATTCCTGATCCACAAAGTTCCCACCTGCCCCAGAATCAACAAAGGCGGCCGCAGAGGCGCGGAATGAAGGGCCCGAAAGAGTGACCGGAATTAAAAGCTTCTTGGGGAGCTCATCTCTGGAAAGGGGGCATGGAGAAATGGCACCCAGGGAGAGCCCCTTTACACTCACTGGGTGGAGTCGTTTCCCGGACACAGGGGACAATTCCGAATCAGGTGTTCCGGAGTTCCGCAATAGAAGCACAGCCACGGTCCCTTCGGAGTTGTTGTATCGGCGGTCGGGTCCGTTGAGTACCCAGTTGCATAGGCTCCGGGGGTTCCAGGGCTGGGAACCGGGACGACTGAGATCTTGGAACTGGAAGAAACCTAGGAAAGGGGGCGACCAAAGGCACAAAATGAGGACGTTGGCGTTCGGAGCGTCACTCCTGGAGGCGCTGATCCATTCGGATAGCCTGAGCAATCAGTTCCTCCAACGCTCCTGGCCTGGGATGGGGGGCGATTTCGTCCTTTACTGTATCCGATAACCCCTGCCAGAAGACGGCGATGAGTGCCTCCTGGTTCCAACGGGTCTCAGCTGCTAGGGTCCGGAATTCCAGAGCACATCTGGCCACGGAGCGGTGCCCCTGTGACAAAAGAAGAAGGCAAGAAGAGGCCATATCCTGGCGTGGGGGAGTGTCAAACACCTGCTGAAATTCCTGACGAAAGAGAACATAGTCTTTGGTTATCTCTGGCCGTAATTCCCAAATCGGAGAAGCCCACGCCAGGGCGCCACCAGTCAAGAGGGAGTACACATAAGCCACTTTCTTACGTCCCGTGGTGAACTGAAGAGGCGCCATCTCGAATTGGACCTCACACTGGTTTAGGAATCCGCGGCAGGCCTGCGGATCGCCAGCGTAGGGTTTCGGTGCGGGTATCTTGGTCTCTGGTGCGGCTGCTAGGTGGTGCACCCTGGAGAGAAAGGTTGGTTAGCCGCTGAGCAAGGTCAGAGATCTGGGTGGACATGGTTTGGTTCTGTAGCACCAGAGCCGAGAGAATTTGGTCTAGGGTAGGTTCATCAGTCTCGATCTGGTCTGCGTCGGTTGGGCTCTGCATAATGTCACGTTAGTGCTGCCCACTGACCAGACCCGTCCCAAGACTGAGGTGGAAAGTATAATACCACGCACCAGCAGCAGAGGGGCGTGTCCGGAGTGTGGTAATTAGTTGCCAGGCCAGGAGTCTTTAGTAATAGAACCAAAGGTACTTGCCGTGTCCGGAGGTAGAAGGATCGTGGTGATTGCCGTAGCCAGGGGTCGAGAGTGCCAGAGGTCCGGGAGGTAGAGGAGGCAAGCCGAGATCAAAGGGCGGAGAGAGACTGCGTTGTGAGGAGTAAGCCGGGGTCCAGAGCCAGAGGAAGAGTCGAAAGCCAAGCCGGGTCAAACCTGAAGTACACGAAGAACAAGAGCACACACGAATACTAGCCCAACTAGCAGAAGCTATGCAGAGCAATGATTCCCAGGGAGAACAGAGGTAATATACGTGGAGGGACCAATCAGGGAAGGAGGCAGAGCGGGGGGGTGCCGTGGAGCGCCTTGTGACTGGTGCAGGCTGTGATCCTTGCCTGTGATCAGCTGTGGAGTGTGAGAGCAGGAGCGGGCTGCAGCTGTACAAGGGGGGCGTGGCTAGAAGAAGGGAGGAGTGAATAAATTACTGCAGGAGTCGCGCTGTGTAAGATCCTCCTGCGCACGCCCCGGTAACATGGCGGACGCAAGAGCCAGCGTCAGGCGAGATCGCCGAATCCCACGCCGAGGATGCACCAGCGGGGAGCGAGGGGCGGCAGGAACGACCTCCGAGGCAGGTAAGGAGGTGTTGCGTGAGCCCTGCTTCCTGACAGGGGGATGGGGAGAAAGAAAATTGGGGCAGGGGAAGAGAGGGAGAATGGGGTGAGGAGAGAGAAGGGGGGGAAAGAATGGGAGTTACAGGAGAGAAAGAGAAAGGAGGGAGTGAGGAAAATAATGGGGAAGACAGAAAAAGGAGGAGAGAGGTGGGGTGTGGAGAGAGGGGATTGTGTTGGGACCGGGGCAAAGTTAATTGGGGGGTTGCTCAAGGCTGAAGGTTTGCCTAGGGTACCTACAGATGCAGCCACCAGTATTAGAACACAGTCTCACAGTAAATACCTCAACATTTCTTCGAGATTCTTAATGGCCCATCGGATTAACACAGTGGGGGGTCCCTGCAGTCCCACTCAAACTGGGCCATTAAAAATCTCACAGAAATGTTGCTGTAATGTTGAGGCATTTACTGTGAGACTGCCCCAGAATTTCCAAGGCAAGAGTTCTAATACTCGTGGCTGCATCTGTAATACCCTTGCACCAGCCCATGGCATGTGCACAAGTATATTTTTTCGTTACCCTTTTAGTTTCTGCATAAAAATGTATGTAGTCTAACAGTCTAACAGTCATTGTCTTACTTCTTGCAGCTTATTATATTACTCACAGATGATCCACTAATTGTTAAAAATGTGGGTGTGAGATTTCTCTCCCATAAATATGAAAGAGAGAAACCAGGGAAGCCCAAGTCATTAGATAAGGTAAATCCTTATTGTTAACGTAGGACTTTATATTTGCAGATAACTTTGGTGAGGCTGGTAGGCTTGTCAAGTTTTGGCCAAAATTTTCAAATAAAAATCCCTTCTATTCAATTAAAAATATGCAAGGGTTACTGACACTGTATCGCTGGATTCATTCAGCACGTTGAATATAATTAAGAGATTGGGATATTATATTTATATTGCAGGCTATTAAGAATCATAAAATATGTATGTGTAAGGAATCCACTCCTGCCTTTGACTCCAGCCTTGCAGACCTCTGCAGTTACAAAGGCTTCCTCTGACAATCAATGGCACATGTGCTGCCTCTCATTGCAGCTTCTGCCCTGTGCTCCATTATTGGAGGAATACTCACACACCCTCCTCCTGTGATTGGATCTCCGCCCTTTATATGCTGGGCTTTGGCACTGAATCAGTGCCGAGCATAAATTCCTTCCTTGGACGTTAGTGTTCAGCCACAAGCATTAAGGCTTGTCTTTTGTGTACTATCTCTCTCGTTCTTGCTGAGTATCCAGAGGCCTGACTTGCTGAGTATCCAGAGGCCTGCTTCTACGCAGAGGCCTGACTGCCTGAGTATCCTGAGGTATTCTGCTTCTCACGCAGAAGCCTGCTTTGGTTATCTGTGCTGAAGAGTTGGTTTTCCCCGACGCTGCCCTGCGGTGTACTTCGGCCAGCCTGATGTCTTCCCCTGCTGAGACCGGCGTTATGGGCCAAGGCCGCTCCTCACAGAGGCCACTCCCGCACTCACGCTCCTAAGCTGAAGCGGGGAACTCCTGTCTACCTGTTGCCGAACTCCTGCCTGAATAACGACGATGCTGCCTTCTCTAATCCAGACCCTGCTATGTACGACTACGAACTGCGCACTCCGGATCAGTCTGCGTGGACTAAGGTCGGTCATTATATAACCATGCCTCAGCCCCGCGGTCCGGTCTCGGTTTGTGGCGAGCACAATCGTGACAGTATGTAAATCTTTATTTATATAGCGCCATTAATGTACATAGCGCTTCACAGTAGTAATACACGTGACAATCATATAAATAACAAATAATACAAATAACAGGTCATGGGAATAAGTGCTTCAGACTTAAAAGTAACATTTAGGAAAAGGAATCCCTGCTCCGAGGAGCTTACAATTTAATTGGTTGGTAGAAAGAACGTACAGAGACAGTAGGAGGGCGTTCTGGTAAGTGTGCCTGCAGGGGGCCAAGGTTAATGTATGAGGTGTAAAGTATCAGCCATGGAGCTACTCATATGCTTCATTAAGCAGGTGTGTTTTAAGGTGGGTCTTAAAGGTGGATAGAGAGGGTGCTAGTCGGATATTGAGGGGAAGGTCATTCCAGAGGTGTGGGGCAGTCAGTGAGAAAGGTTTAAGGCGGGAGAGGGCTTTGGATACAAAGGGGGTAGAGAGAAAACATCCTTGGGCAGAACGCAAGAGTTGGGATGGTGCATAGCGAGAAATTAGGGCTGAGATGTAAGGAGGAGCAGAACGGTGTAAAGCTCTAACAGTGAGGAGGGGAATATATGGATGTGTGTTTAAAATGTTTGCTTTTTCATTTTCTATTTTGGACAAAAAAAACTATATTGTGGGAGACATATTCATGTGCCCCTAAATGTGTCAGCAGTTCCAGTTCAGACCAATGCCATTTGTGTATTAAAAGTAATAAACATGTATAAGTTTTTGTTTTTTGTTTCATCCACCTAAACAAATGTCTTTGTCAGGATCCATTGAATGTATATGCCTTAAACATTGGAATGTATACACGAATGTATACACAATGACTGAGAAAAACATTCTTTGGCTTTTTAACAACATAGAGCTGTAATATGCATTCAGTAGTTGGATAAAGTGATTTGCACACTGCTTCAGTTCCAGTATAAGAATAGGATATGCAGAGTGTTAGAAGTACTGTTTTTTTTATGACATGAATGCTATACAGTTCAGGCTTTCTGAGAAGCCTAGTGCTTAGTCTTATAATCTAACCAGGGAACTGACTCATTTTTCCTGGAGATAATCATGGCTGTACTTGGTATGCAGCCAAATATTGTATGACAGCTGTGTGGTTTTCGAACAGTGTCTGCAAGTGTTTTTTAGTAGCAATTTGAGTTAAAATAGGATCCAAGGCAAACCTCAAATTGCTTGGTCTAATCCAAGATGAGCTACAGCAGGTTGAACAAATGCAGGGCCTTGTGAGGGACTTCTTGCAGCTTTCAAATCAAACTGGGTCAACTGTTGTTATGTAAACTTAATGCAAACTGCTATATACTAAAGAATGAATGACTCAAAGCGTGTGCTGTTGAAATACAGTAAATGTCAAATAAATTGTCACAAGGAAACAAGACAATAGTTAGCACACAAAGACAAGAATTAAAATCAGATCTACTGTACATAAAAACTGTACATAAAAAACTAAAAAGGACTCAAAAGGCTTAAAGCATAAAGGGATTTAGAGGGTATATGCAGAAACTAAAATACAATTATGTATAGGCACAAATAGTAATACTTAGCTTAACACTGCTTGGTTGTAATTTACACTTTGATGCAAGTCTTGGCTACTGATTCCGCTCTGTTCATATGTTGATTCTTAATAAAAGATAGAAGGGTATGTGGCCAGGTTCTCAATCGGAGCTCCCCATATCCCCTTAACTCCGCGAGTTTTGCGGGGGCGCGCAGGTGCCGGTGGCGGAGTGCGCGCCTCCGGTGAGTGCGGGGGGAGGCTGAGGCAGTGCCGGGATTCAGGATGGCGAGCGGATCACCGGAGGCTCCCTTTGCAGGGCGCTACCATGTTGTTTATGCTCGAGCATGCGCAGTGATACCTTGTGCATACGCAGAAGGGTACTGACAGCCCGGTGGCCATTACAGGCAACGAGGCTCCACGGGACTACAAACGCCACAATGCACAGGGGCAGCTAGTCAGGTGCTGGAGCACAGCCAATAGGGCTGCAAGGAAGTCCCCTGCCACAGATAGATACATTTTGCGGGCTGAGGAGCACGCCAGTCGGAGCTGGGACAAGGAGAGGGTAGGGTGTGTGTTCAGGGTCTCTGTGACCCCTGCACTAGGCCAGAGAACCTCTTAGGCCCCAGCTAGACCACGACTCCCCCTTTGAGCTTTTGGCTGCTGCAGGGACCATCCCAATAGATGGGGACACTGCCCTGTAGTACAAGCGTGAGGGACACAGCCAGGATGTGACGGCAACCTGGCATCTTGTGGTCTGGGACCAGATCACCATAGACAGAGAGACTATTATGGTGGGACACTCCAGCTTGACACCACTAGAGACGGACTCATCGCTGACGACGATGGCGTGGGACCAAACGGCCCCCTTGTCTTCAGTTGGTGCTACCGGGTGCTGGAGCACCCAGCAGGTATCTTCAAGTGCACCAACAGATCACACTTTAGTTGTGGGCAGCGCTGTCACACACATTGGGTGGGTTGACTCTTGTAGACACCAGGGTGGTTGGGTGCCATGGGGCACCTCTGTACTTTGGGGGAATATCCTATCCGAGTATGGACACTGTGTTGGAGGGCACTGTGGGGTTATGGTTGTGTGTGGCCTATTTGGTGTGGGTGTTATATTATTATTTCTTTTTCATATGCATGCAGTAAACTGTTATCTATATCAGTGTGTGTATATTATTGCACTGGGTCCTGTGACTGGGTTATCCAACATAGTAGGATTCCGCACAGGTGGAGGCGCTGTCACCAGACGGATCAGATACACCCCAGGCTCCCTGCAGCGGAGGTTCAGGCCTCCTGTGAACCACGGGTAACGCACCAAACACATTCAGTAGCCACCATATCTCCCATAGGGTGGGGGAAACTGTGCTACATTTGGAGGCACTGCTGAGATTTCAGACCTGGGGTGCCCGACTCAGCAGTCAAATTAAAGTAAATCAATTTCTCCATCATGTTTGTGCCCTCAAGACAGGAGGTCCATGCCTGGGGTTTGAAAGTCCGAGAACCACCCAGCCACGTGATGGCAGTATAAAATGTTACCGCCCTCACATCCCCGTTTGAGGCATCCACCTTCCCCCACCTCTCCGGGGGATGGAGGACCCCAGCTCCGGCTTCTAATACTCCCATCCGTGCAGAATTACCCATGCCCAGGGTGACCTTCACCCCAAGTGCCCTGCTAGAGGCATCCCGCCCAGACAATATTCCGCCACTGCCAACTACCTTCAACCGCTATGAGAGCAGACCTATGCCGGCACCTAGCCAAGGGCCAGCACACTACAGTCGCCTGTCAACTAGCAGCTCCGAGTTGGGAGTAACCCTGCCGCAACTAGTGGAGGCCTTAACAATGTCATCTCAGGCACAAAACTATAGGAAGCGAAAGGCCTTCTCCGGGATGACCCCCACCGCTGTGGGCAAAGAATGAATTGATTCCTGGAGAGAACACACCCTCAAAGTACTAGATGAAAGGCCCTGCTACGAGGAGGTGATGTGGCAGCAGATAATGGAGCCTCCAACCTCCAGCCTCCACCATGGTGAGCATGCACCGCGATCAGAATGCTGACATCTCGGCACACAGGATCGTGGACTTGCTGATGCGCGTCTATGGGATAGACTAAGCTGAAAGCGAACTGTGGTCCAAATACTTTGGCCTCAGACAGAAGGACGGGGAAGACCTGTCCACCTTCATTCAACGTATCCAGTTGGTTCTATGGAAGCTGCGGAATCACAATATAATTCAAGCCTCCACGGTGGATGAATATCGTCGCAAGCAATTCCTTCGAGGGGCCACTCCTACCCACCACATCGTTATTATGATCCAGTGCGCCCTACTTCAAGGACCGCCCCCTACCTTTGAAGAGCTATTAGTACTAGTGAAGGGGCACGAGGCATATACCCGCTTGCATACTCCTAAAAAGTCCAAGGAGCACCACAAGGAAGAGTCCAAAGGGGCGTCTGCCTCAAGGACCATGGAGGCGGAAGGCACCGAAGACGACCCTCCTCCCAAAGCACAAGCCACCACATCTAGGATGCCTAAGAGAGGATCGCCTACCTACAGACCCGAGGTGAACCGGACGAATTAATCTGCTACCAGTGTGGCCAGACGGGCCACTTCTCTCGGACCTGCCCAGAAAAAAAACTAGGACATCCCATCATAAAACCATGATCTGCAAGGTCCAGTCGGCAGAAACATCCCCCCCCCATCCTCAGAGAGCACCCCAGCGCCAAGCCCCAATGAAACACTTCCATTGGACGCTTACAATCGCGTGGGATTGGCCGCCATCATACACATCCTCTTGGACGGCATATATGCATCAGCGTTGCTGGACACCGGGACCCAAGTTACCACTGTATACCGGTCATTCTACAAGCAACATCTTAAGCACTTGCCCTTGCAGTCGGCGGACAAGATGAAGCTGTGGGGAGTCAGCAATGAGGACTACCCCATTGACGACGTGGTGAAGGTTCGGCAGGAAATACCACAGCTGAAACCCGGCAAGTATAACTCCATGGATGTAGAGGCACTGATATGCCCCGAGGCCCGAGAACACCCAAGCTCCCTGCTCATATTGGGGACCAACACCAATGTGGTGCGGGCGATGATAAGAGCATACCTGTAAGATGTTGGCGAACTACCCCTGTTTGCCTTACAAATCCTCCCAGTACTAAGAGAAGAGTGTTGCAAGATATCGGCCCAAGAGGGATATGGGGACCGTTCAATCGCTCCAAGGGATTGCCTGAAATTCCACCATTGAGAGTGAAGGTCATGTATGCAGCCTGCTGCTATCTGGGCTGAGACGAGGCCGATCATCTCTTCTTTTTGGAGCGTATACGCCAGAAGAGGACACCAACCGAGGTTACAGGCTTGTGCCCGAGATACAAGAATGAAAGTCCTCAATACCGACAGGGAAGATCAAGGTGTTTATTCAAAACATCTCTCTGTACACCATGCCCACCGACCAAGGTCAACGGTTGGGTAGAATATACCCAGTTACTCCCGTCGAAGTGATGGCCGCGCAACTGAATACCGCTGCCGTGCAAGACCAACCAGCTGAGCTAGCAATCGACTTCAGGGAATCAACCCTGTCCGCCAAGTGGAAGAATCGGCTAACGGCCAAGTTGGAAAAACACCGGAGAGTGTTCTCCACCAAGGACATGGATGTGGGCTGCAGCCGAAATAAAGAGCACTCCATCAGGCTAAGTGATACCCCGCCCTTCAGGGAGTGTTCCCGTCATATCGCTCCCAAAGATGTGGCAGCAGATAATGGAGCCTCCAACCTCCAGCCTCCACCATGGTGAGCATGCACCGCGATCAGAATGCTGACATCTCGGCACACAGGATCGTGGACTTGCTGATGCGCGTCTATGGGATAGACTAAGCTGAAAGCGAACTGTGGTCCAAATACTTTGGCCTCAGACAGAAGGACGGGGAAGACCTGTCCACCTTCATTCAACGTATCCAGTTGGTTCTATGGAAGCTGCGGAATCACAATATAATTCAAGCCTCCACGGTGGATGAATATCGTCGCAAGCAATTCCTTCGAGGGGCCACTCCTACCCACCACATCGTTATTATGATCCAGTGCGCCCTACTTCAAGGACCGCCCCCTACCTTTGAAGAGCTATTAGTACTAGTGAAGGGGCACGAGGCATATACCCGCTTGCATACTCCTAAAAAGTCCAAGGAGCACCACAAGGAAGAGTCCAAAGGGGCGTCTGCCTCAAGGACCATGGAGGCGGAAGGCACCGAAGACGACCCTCCTCCCAAAGCACAAGCCACCACATCTAGGATGCCTAAGAGAGGATCGCCTACCTACAGACCCGAGGTGAACCGGACGAATTAATCTGCTACCAGTGTGGCCAGACGGGCCACTTCTCTCGGACCTGCCCAGAAAAAAAACTAGGACATCCCATCATAAAACCATGATCTGCAAGGTCCAGTCGGCAGAAACATCCCCCCCCCATCCTCAGAGAGCACCCCAGCGCCAAGCCCCAATGAAACACTTCCATTGGACGCTTACAATCGCGTGGGATTGGCCGCCATCATACACATCCTCTTGGACGGCATATATGCATCAGCGTTGCTGGACACCGGGACCCAAGTTACCACTGTATACCGGTCATTCTACAAGCAACATCTTAAGCACTTGCCCTTGCAGTCGGCGGACAAGATGAAGCTGTGGGGAGTCAGCAATGAGGACTACCCCATTGACGACGTGGTGAAGGTTCGGCAGGAAATACCACAGCTGAAACCCGGCAAGTATAACTCCATGGATGTAGAGGCACTGATATGCCCCGAGGCCCGAGAACACCCAAGCTCCCTGCTCATATTGGGGACCAACACCAATGTGGTGCGGGCGATGATAAGAGCATACCTGTAAGATGTTGGCGAACTACCCCTGTTTGCCTTACAAATCCTCCCAGTACTAAGAGAAGAGTGTTGCAAGATATCGGCCCAAGAGGGATATGGGGACCGTTCAATCGCTCCAAGGGATTGCCTGAAATTCCACCATTGAGAGTGAAGGTCATGTATGCAGCCTGCTGCTATCTGGGCTGAGACGAGGCCGATCATCTCTTCTTTTTGGAGCGTATACGCCAGAAGAGGACACCAACCGAGGTTACAGGCTTGTGCCCGAGATACAAGAATGAAAGTCCTCAATACCGACAGGGAAGATCAAGGTGTTTATTCAAAACATCTCTCTGTACACCATGCCCACCGACCAAGGTCAACGGTTGGGTAGAATATACCCAGTTACTCCCGTCGAAGTGATGTACTCCCGTCGAAGTGATGGCCGCGCAACTGAATACCGCTGCCGTGCAAGACCAACCAGCTGAGCTAGCAATCGACTTCAGGGAATCAACCCTGTCCGCCAAGTGGAAGAATCGGCTAACGGCCAAGTTGGAAAAACACCGGAGAGTGTTCTCCACCAAGGACATGGATGTGGGCTGCAGCCGAAATAAAGAGCACTCCATCAGGCTAAGTGATACCCTGCCCTTCAGGGAGTGTTCCCGTCATATCGCTCCCAAAGATGTGGAGGACGTGAGAGACGACTTACAAGTGATGGAGACGCTGGGCATTGTAACCGCACACCGTAGCCCCTACGCATCACCGATCGTGGTGGTGGGGACGAAGAATGGGTTGGTCCGATTGTGTGTTGACTATCGGACCCTGAACAACCTTACCGTGCCTGACCAGTACAACCTTCCGCGGATTGAAGAAATTCTCAACGCGCTGTAGGGAAGCCAGTGGTTCAGTGAACTGGACCTGAGATCTGGGTACTACCAGGTACCAGTGAGTGCTGAAGACCAAGAAAAGACAGCATTCGTATGTCCCTTTGGCTTCTACCAATTTACTCGCATTCCGCAAGGCATTTGTGGTGCCCCAGCAACATTCCAGAAGACCATCGGCAACATGAACCCACGGGAATGCTTAGTCTACCTGAACAACCGTACCGTGCCTGACCAGTACAACCTTCCGCGGATTGAAGAAATTCTCAACGCGCTGTAGGGAAGCCAGTGGTTCAGTGAACTGGACCTGAGATCTGGGTACTACCAGGTACCAGTGAGTGCTGAAGACTAAGAAAAGACAGCATTCGTATGTCCCTTTGGCTTCTACCAATTTACTCGCATTCCGCAAGGCATTTGTGGTGCCCCAGCAACATTCCAGAAGACCATCGGCAACATGAACCCACGGGAATGCTTAGTCTACCTGGACGATATCATTGTCTTCGGCAAGACTCTGGATGAACATGAATAACGGCTACTGAAAGTGTTGGATCGGCTGGGCCAGGAAGGCTTAAAGCTGTCTTTAGACAAATGCCTGTTCTGCCGCACATCAGTGACCTATGTGGGACACATAGTGTCCGCACATGGGACAGCTACTGACCCCACCAAAGTTGAATCCGTGGTGAACTGGCCAAGACCAGAAAACGTCATGGAGCTACACTCATTCCTTGGATTCTATGGATACTATCGCCATTTTGTGGAGGGATATTCCAGAAAAGTGAAGGTCCTCAACAACCTTCTCAAAATATACCCTGAGGAGACAGGGTGGAAGGCCACATCGGCACGATTGCTGTTCGACAACAAGTGGATGAACGACTGTGAAAAGGCATTCATCAGCCTGAAGAAAAGTTTAACGAAGGCACCCTTTCTCGTTTATGCCGATCCCGAGCACCCCTACATCCTTCTTGTGGACGCGAGCTTCAACGGCCTGGGTGCAGTCATGCACCAGAAGTACCCGGCTGGCCTTCGACCAGTGGCCTACGTCAGCCGCAGTTTGACCACCAGCGAGCAAAATTATACTGTCCGTAAGTTGGAATTCCTCGCTCTCAAGTGGACAAACTCCATGACTACCTGTATGGAGCCACCGTTGAAGTGTACATGGACAACAATCCGTTGACGTACATATTGACATCCACCAAACTGGACGCCACCAGCCAGAGATGGCTGGCGCCCTCTCAAACTATTGGTTCACGTTGAAGTACAAGCTGGGACCCCTGAACATCGGAGCTGATGCTCTACCCAGAAGACCGGGACTGAGTATCACCCCAGATGACGACTTCTGTGATGAAGTCCCTGGACCAGGGATGCGGGCTATGTGCAGCCATCGTGGAACATAAAGTGGCCTTCTCCGAACTGAGGGTCATGGATTCATTGGGATGTCAATCCAAGGCTATCCCTACTGCCTATTGCCACCCAGTGGGAATGAAACTTATACTGTTAGGGCCCAAGAGAAGACATAGCCTATGTTGCATAAAGCAGAAATATGGATTTTGCTGGGGAGGGAATGATTTTTTTGCTTGTAATGTCGAATTTCTCTTATAATTTTTGGGCTAAAAAGTTCTACCAAACTTTTTGAGTTTTTGCTCATTTTTTAAAGTTCAAGCGAAACATATGCAAATCGTTTATAAGCATCAGTCATAGTACTCTGCAGTAGATAGGTGACACTCGTGTGCTAGTGTGTCTTTAATCTAAATGAAACGTAACCCATCCCTTATTGCTATTCATTTCATATATGATGTCACATTTATTTGAATATAACCCACCACATATTCCACTAAAAATGTCAGATGACTAACAGATATTTTTATAGTATGCCATTTTTCTATTAGATTACAGTAAATGACAGTTTAGAGATAAATAACAAAGACTTTGTGAAATAATACAATCTTATTCCACATACACAATGTTCTTAAACCGACATCTTTGGGCCGTCTCTTATGCAGTTTCACCTGTAAAATAATTGTGAGAACGTTATTTATTAATAATCGTGAAGAAATAGATGCATGAATTACACTGTGTGGAATGCATACTACTTATAAACTTGTATAGAACGCGTATGTGAGTCATTGAATTTCTGCAAATACGTGTTCTATGGAACCTGGTTCAAACACATATGCGTGTCATTTCTGCACATGCAAACTATATGAAACGCATGCACAGTGCAGTTATTGACAATTGAATGGAATGCATATATTACCTTCATTATCCATTATTGCTGTTGATATTCATCAGCCTGCCTAAAATCAGCACAAAAAAAAAGGATGAAAACAAGGATTAAACAATGACTAAAATAAATCAAATACTTTTTTAACTCATACAATTTTCTTCAACCAACATGTTCTTACTGCCTTTTTTACAGGTTCAACTGTAAAATAATTGTGAGATTGTTATTTAGAGAAGAAATAGATGCATGAATTACTTTACAGCCTGCCAAACCTGCGCAACAAGGATTTAAAAAAGAATTAAACAATGACTGCAATAAATTACTGAATGAAATTTTTTTTTAAACTATTTACTCAAACCATTAATTCTTCTTCACTTGGATGACTCCAAACCATAGTCCTCTAATGCTGTAATAGTGCATTGATTGGGTCTTTCATACCATTAAATTCTGCGGCAGTGTATTTAAACTGCTTCTTCAGTTCATCTAAAATCGCTCTCCAAATTGTTGGGTCTCTTCTTACCACTGGAGCCGTCATAGTTGACTCATTTGGATCACTGGGCATATTGCTCAAGTCACATGGTGTTGGAAGATTATCTGGGCATATTGATTCAGCTGTCCTCCGCAGTTTGCAAGATATCTTGCCAAAGCTTCCGTTGGTATTATGTGTAGCACTCTTTCCCCCACCCTTTGAGAGATCCACTCTATTGCTACCGTGTGGTGCTGAGGCATACCTGTTAGGTTCAGGAGATCTGAGCTGTCTGCGGTCAGATGGAGACGAGGACAGGCTTTTGGATTTCATCTGTAGTTCTTTCCTTTTGGGTGTTCAGTGCCTCCAGCTTCAAGGGGATCTGGTAGTACCAGAGACAGTCCTCTCTGAAGCACATCAGTCATACACACCATGCACTGACTCAATCCAGGCAGGTTTATGATTAACAAAGGAGCTTTATTTGGCAGTCACTACATCAGATATTTACAGCGGTACAAGGGTTCAGAGGGTTCCAACCTCTGGATGGTGCTTGACCCAGATAGTATGGGGTCATCTTCCAGGTCAGATGTTCCCTCAGTCCCAGGACTGAGTGTGGGCCCACTCATCCCGCCATAGGAGAGACTCACTGCCCTCTGCTTCTGTTCTCCTCAGAACCAGGAACAGGACTCATTAGTTTTGGCTCTGCCTCTGATGCAGAAGGGAAGGGCTCATGGTCGATACCTATCCCTGATAGGCTTACACAGGCCACGAGTCACCACCGCACTCCTGTCCATCAAAGAGGAGCACAAGGGGGTTCACAAGCCCTCAGATTTAACCTGTTATTGCCTGCAGCTAGCAGGGACTTTCATATAGGGGGAAAGACAGGTAGAAAGAGACATACCCTGTAACATATGTAAAGCTGGATGTCACCTACATCATTCCCACGGATCATCTCTTATCCTTGATCCCGTGGTGCAGCAGGTGTACTTTGGATTGCAGGCACAGATAACTGCTCTGGAATGAGCATTTCCTGCAGGTCTGTTCCTGCGTCACTGGGGCTCATAGCCACAATTTCCTTTTTGTGTGGGATATTGGGCATCAGCTGGGTATGGCATGGAGAAACAGGGGGTGGGTCTTGTTCCTCCAGATGTCTTGCTCTCTCCTGCTGCTGTTGGTCTAGAATAGAATAGAGACCATATTGACCATTTTTCCCTCCAGTGTGTCTCGTCTGTCCCGTCTCTGCTCCGGCTGAGGTGGAATAGGTGTACATCCATCCTGTACAGGGGAATCATAATTGAACACTGCAAAGTCACTCAACATTGACAATCTGCATCTGTCCAAGTCGCCGGTTACACCTAGGCCACTGGAGCTCCTACTTTGGTGGTGGTTAGTCCAATGTTGGCTAAGCTGGATCTGGGGCGAGGTGAGCAAGGACCAAGTTTGGCTGAGCTGGATCCGAGGCAAGGTGAGCAGGAACTGAGTTGTGATGAGCTAGGTTCATGGCGAAGTGAGTTGGGGGAGATGAGGATTGGGGTGCCTGGCACAGAAGCAGGTTTCCTGGGTACTCAAATGGCAAGGGGTTTTGGCCATCTTCTTCTTTCTCCACATCGGTCCTGGATTCTTCACCTTTGGGGTTGTGGGTGCAGCTTTTTGTTCTTTTCCCACTTTAGCCTTTTTGTGTTTGGGGGGGGTTCAGGTACAGTTGCGTCAGCAGGCATCTTTCGCTTTCTAAGCCGCTTTGCTGAAATAGCATCAGTTTCTTGTGTCCATAGAAGCTGGACCCATCCATATTTCAAGCACAAGATATCTGAAAGCACAAGAGTACAAGAGTTAGTTCTGATCAAGAGCAGTGAGTGTGGAAATACAATTTCTGTGAGAATTTATGTACAGACCATAACCAAGCCAGAAACGAGCTTCGGGTCAGTTGCGGACGAGGCTCGGATAATAAAGTGTTCACGCAGATGTCATCTCGCACCTTCTAACAGTCACGGTGAGTCTTACTACATCTATACATTACAAAGAAGTGTCCTTGTGTTATGTCAGGAGAAGAAAAAACAGTCTGGTGTTTCTGATGGGCAATGGGAGGCTTAAATAGTGTTTACTTATGAAAAAGTAAATCAGATATGTATACTTTATATAGTTGAAATTAAGCATTTTCCTCCATAATACTATTTAATACCACCAAATAAGTTGGATTTATTAGAATGTTGTGAAGTTCGCTCCATTACTTGGGTACAAGCTTAAAAGAAGCAGTCAGTGTTAATGGCTTTAAAAAAGAGAAAGCATTTTGAGATATTTTGTGTGTTAATATTTTCATTTTCAAAATGTTGAGGACAACACTTGAGATACTGCATTAATTATGGAAGACTATATCTTATGAAATACTGTTATTTAGAGCAGTTGCATGACAAAAATTTATGTTTTTCTTGGTACTGTACTTAAACCAGATTTCCTTTATCCTTCTTCATACCCTTCATTCATGGGTCACTAAGCTTCAAGAAACAAGAATCCACTGATGAAGTCAATTGACAACCATGGATTACCACACAAAAACAATACAAAACAAATTTAAAAAATACCTTTACTTCTTCAATCATTATACATTTTTAAACCAGAAAAAGTTAATGCTTTAGAAACAAAAATATGTAACAATATCAACGTGTCCCTAAATTCCCACTCCCTCGCCCGATTTTTACACTGTAGTACTTAAATACACTACCTTTGGTACAGAATAAACTTGATACTTGACCATGATTCTGTGCTTGATTATTTCAAAAGAGAGTTCTTAAAAATCTATGATACCCATTCTTCACAATGCAGAATAAGAGTACGGGGGGGGATGGGGCACCTACTGTGGGATACAAACAACCTTATTGCGCTTCGCAATCTTAGGGATGCCTTGTGGAAAGATACAAAGTAACTGGCACTACCAACGACCTTAATAACTACAGATGTCTGCGGCAAAAATGCACCATGCAAACAATACAGCAAAAGCCCAGTATTACACAGACGATCTTTATCAAAATTCATAAAATCCAGCAAACTTCTGGAAAGTTATACACAATGTATTCCAGCCTTCAAGCCATCAACAACCATCTACTATCAAAAAGGATGATACGTACTCTGACAAATCCTACTGAAATTGCAAACACATTCAATGAATACTTTGTGGGGTGTGCTACTTCCCCACAATCAAACCGCAACCCAAACTATATTCATGAAGCCCAACCTGTGAGAACCCTTATATCTCCACCCCCACCGAACAGTACTTTATTAAACACCCAAAGTGGGCCTGACCTGCTGCAATCAAAATTCCTATGACTCTGTGCCCCAGCTCTAGCCAAACCGCTTGCCTCCCTAATCAACTCTAATTTGTCTTCAGGCCAACTCCCACAGACCTGGAATACTGCTAGAGTTATCGGAGTCAACAAAAGTGGGGAAAAAACATTGTCTCCAACTACAGAACAATTTATATTCTCCAAATACTATCCAAAGTCATGGAAAAATGTGTTGACTCCCAATTAAACGATTAGTATAACAAGACAAATTTCCTCGGCCAAATCCAATCAGGCTTTCGCCCAAATCACTCCATGGTAACTACCCCCTTAAAAGTTTGCAACGACATCCAGTGTGAAATGGAAATGGGACAACTTGCTGGTGCAATATTCCTATATTTTGCAAAGGCTTTTTATACTGTTGACCGGGTTATCTTCTTAAACAAGCTTCATACTCTGGAATAGGGGAACACACCTTAAACTGGTTTCACTCCAACTTATGGGTAGATCCCAATATGTGTCTATCTCGGACTCTAAATTTAACCCCTTAGATGTCACCTGTGGGGTCCCGCAAGGCTCGGTTCTGGGGCCCCTGTTTTTTTCAATCTTCATTAATAATCTACCTACAGTACAGCGTGTAAGGCCACTTCAATGCACATTTATGCAGATGACACGCTCTAACACTATTCTAGCCCCAGTCACTAGTTTTAAATATCTGGGCATATACAGTAGCTTGACCCCCATTTAACATCTGGGTTGCATATTGATACTCTGACTTACAAAACTTACGCTAAACTGGGTGTAGTTTATAGGATCAAATCCTTCTTAAGCCTGCTGGTCAGAAAGTGCATCGCACAGCAGATTCTAATGCCAATTATAGACTATGAGGATACAATATATGGTACAGCACCCCAACCTCATCTTAGAAAAATAGACACCCTCTACAATTCAATATGACGCTTTGTCCTACAATGTAATTACAACACACATCACTGCGAAATGCTCCAAGAACTAGATTGGCTATCTATTCAATCCAGGCACAAAGTACATTTTTCCTGCCTGGCCGTCAAACACTTTCTTGGCATGTTACCTGAACAAGCTCCTCACCCTTACCACACGCAGCACTTGTCACCTGAGATCTGACTCCAAATATTATTCATGGCCCCAAAGTTCAATAAAGAATCAGTTCACTCCTTCTGTTACCGTGCACCCTACCACTGGATAAACCTACCTGAGACTCTCAAAATCAACTTCAATTTAAATTCTTTCAAGACTTCAACTGTCTCATATTTTAATCTTGTCTGTAACTGTTAAATGCGCACGTAACATATATTTTCATAAAGTCTCCATGATATGTCTGTAAATATAACGTGTAAAGATGTATTTTCATTATAAGTCTGTGCCCAGGACAAACTTGAAAATGAGCGATAACTCTCAATGCATTACTTGCTGGTAAAACATTTTATAAATAAATATATAATCTCCTGCCAAAGCCCCTATCACCTTTGCTGATAACTTGTGCTTACACTGCAACAAAAACTTTCCAGCTTGTCACAAGGTAGAGTACTATAAATATCTAAGAACTGGCTGTCAAAATATATTTACAACATGCGTTCATCGATGATGCAGAATGGAACTCTAAAGCAGAGTTGACGTAAGAGGAGGTTGATTACAGATTGACAACGTTCTTTTGCTCGGCAATCAAGGTGCAGCCTTTTATTTTACTGAAAAAAAAAGCACAAGGTAGAAGAGATGTGGTGCATCCAAAATTGGAGAGAATTCCATTCACAGCATATATAGATAATCAGGATGACAAAGGAAAGTCCTTAAGTAGTAATGCGTGTACATACTGTAGGAAGGGTTAAGTGTCTAGTGGGGTCCACTTGACCTCCACAGCTTAAACACAGTATACACCCAACCAAATAAGCAATATCACGATGCACAAGCACAGGTATGCATATATATATATATATGATAGGGCACTGCGGCCCTTTACCTGAGTGCTTGGGTGGGCATCCAGACATCCAGGGCGTGCAGCCCATCCAGGTAGGTAAACAGCAGAGTAGAGGATGATGATGGATCGCACAGCCACGAAGATCCAAATCCCAGTGGAACCGGAGGGTAAAAATAAAAGTGCACACTCCAATAATGCAATAGATCTGGTTTATTGCGGGTAGGTAGAGTAACAGGACAAACACGAACGCACCTACGCGTTTCGTGCACAGGGCACTTTATCAAGGTGACAAAATAACACACTGCTGCTTGATTTATACTCACCTGAGTTGTCCTCCGCACTACCGGGTGGGACGTCATCCGCCCGCGTCTCAGAAGAGTCGCGGTGACGTGGCGTACACAGCCATAGGCTGGGCAAGTCAGGTGATAAGCTAACTCTAACTTTCTATCCATTTTTTTATAAAACAAACTTTATTAACAAAAAACAAATGAACAACACCTAAAACCGTTTGTAAATACACAATTAAAAACGTGATTAATCATGCTGATGCAGCAAATTTGCCAGAGTATAATCAATATGAAGGAATTAGTAGAACAACGAAGGAGTTTGTAACAGTTATGTTTCTCCAAATTTAGCTGTACTGTAATGCAAGTAACCCTTCATGTATAGTATAGCTTATTGAAATATATACTCTGGCAAACAATAGGAGTTACCTTGTAGTGCATAGGAAGAACATATTCATAATGTAAAAATATGTATGTGAAGATAAATGCATAATTGCAGTTTATATAAATTGCTCACACTTTAATGCAATAAGCATACATATAATGACATAACTATTAAACATTTATAAGATGACCCAAAAAGAAAGCATCATTGAGTGTTAATTAGTATAGCACTTAGAAAGGATCTAAAAATACATATGTACATGATGCTAGATAGTGTACAAAATGTATAACAATTGGAAAAGAGCATGAACGGTTATTAAATAAATAAATGCATAGAAAGTTAGAGTTAGCTTATCACCTGACTTGCCCAGCCTAAGGCTGTGTACGCCACGTCACCGCCACTCTTCTGAGACGCGGGCGGATGACGTCACACCCGGTAGTGCGGAGGACAACTCAGGTGAGTATAAATCAAGCAGCAGTGTGTTATTTTGTCACCTTGATAAAGTGCCCTGTGCACGAAATGCGTAGGTGCATTCGTGTTTGTCCTGTTACTCTACCTACCCGCAATAAACCAGATCTATTGCATTATTGGAGTGTGCACTTTTATTTTTATCTTCTGGTTCCACTGGGATTTGGATCTTCGTGGCTGTACGATCCATCATCATCCTCTACTCTGCTGAAAAAAGAAGCAGCCTTTTAATCAGTACTGCTGGGGGATATTTATCCCAAATAAATACAATGCCATATCCCCATTGTTCAAAGAATCAACATACAGTACTAATTCGCTACAATCAATGTTTCACGTTAATCAATGCAAACAATAATATATTTGTCAAAGACACCTTATTGCTTTATTTCTTTCAATTAGTATTACATTAAGGTATGTGATGACACAAATCCAAAAGTGCTACAAATTGTACTATTTTTGTGCTTCAACAATTATGTTAAATTGGATTATACATTTTTTTCTGCCAATCAATAATGTTGACCCCTTGACTAACAAAGTATCTTGTATTGTATGTACAGTATGTATGTATGTATATCTTTATTTATACAGCACTCACAGTTGTACTTAGAAGTTTACAAGAGAGGCAATACAGTACAGGGAATTATAATACAATAAGTGCAATAAATAAAATCATGCAATAGGAAAGGAAATCCTTGCCCCGGAGAGCTTGTAAATTAAGTGGCATGATGGGAAATTTATAGAGACAGCAGGAGAGGGACTATGTTCAGTAGATGGCAGTGCTTGGCCAGAATGGTTGGTAGGCGCGACTGTGGGTGTGGAACAGTAGCCATGAGTTAAGGCTAGTTCTCTATACTTTCATTTTATCTTTGAAGAACTCTTATGTTGGTCCTCTAATCTCTAGGGATTACAACCTAAAACGAATTGAAACAATGACCTAACGTGTGCAATTTTCCAACAACTATAAATATATATATAGCCATGCATAATAATGGTATATTACTTTCCTCTCTGTTGGCAGTAAGTCCTGGTAAGTACAGGTATGCCAGCAGTAGTTATGGAGGTTTTCCCTCACACCATGGTGAGGTGCCCTATGTATGGAGGGGAGTGGCTGTATGCTCTGAGTCCCTGGATAGTTGGATAGTGACATCAGGGATGCGCCTGCCCCCTGAAGTATATAAGGCACAACACAGTTAGTTATAGTGTGTTCCAGTAGCTGTGGAAAGTTGTTGGGAAGTTGTACTGCTGCGGCCGAGTTTATTTGAGCATTTGCCCGGTCTCGGCCGCAGCAGTAACCAGGCGCGCGCCGGGATGTGCCTGGCGCGCGCCGAAGCCACGGAGGAGTGCCCTCCGATCGGGGCTTTCTCCCTGGAACCCCCTGCCGCCGTCCCCCACATTGCGGGACACCTGGACGCGCGTGCAGGGGGCGCAGGCACCCGATGACGCTTGACCGCACGCCGAGGGGTGCGGCTAGCATGCCGGGGCATCCCCAGGCTTGCGGAGCTAGCCGCACTCAAATAAAATGTGCCGCCTCTGTATTTTCCTGCAAGGGGATTGTAGGAACACTTTGTGACCCTAGTGCAGTAACTAGTACTGCATGGAAGCCCCAGAGTACTCTAGCCATTCCAGATCACTTACCGAAGGGAGCACAGACTGGGAGGAAGGAGATACAGTAGACACTGAGAGAGTGAGCCTAGCCTGAGGTAGTGCAAACACGAGTTAGATCTACGTTAGGTACACAAGGTGGTGCACAAGGCATGTTTATTGTACTGATGTGGTAGCTGCCCCGCAGAGCGGAGCTCCATGTACAATAATCCAGTATACAGTGAGCAAGAAGCGACCGTCAGAATGGAGGATCTGCAAAGAGCAGAAGGTCCAGGATGCCGGACCGAGGAAGAAGAACAAACTACAGAAGAGACTTTTGTGAGTTTGTTATGGAATGGTGTGAAAGCCGTGGCTGCGCCATGTTTGTCCTGCCTATGTTCTGGGGAAGATACCTTGGAGACTAGTGAGGACGACAACCTTGCGAGATGGGAGGAACGAAATGGACTTTGTTATACACCAATAAACAAACAGCCAGACGCTACCTCAAATATGAAGAAGGACAGTACTCACCAAAATGGCGGTTCCCGCGTTCCTGGGACACGCGTGGGCCAGCTGCAGAAAGTCTTGCAACTTTGCAGTTTGCTAATTGTTGGTCAGGATTGGCGGCAACGAGAAAACTCCACCCTGTTGGGGAGTTTGGCGCGAAAGCTGGAGCCGCGCCCTCATGGACTATGACTCACTCCGCCCCTGTGCTGGGTCAGCGTACAAAGCGGCGAGACATCCCCCCTAGTTTCAGCCAGGGGGAGTGGTCTGCAGTTCCACCGGATGCCGATGGAGGAAGTGGGGGGAAGGATTGCGCAACCATCCCCTGCACTTCAGTTGCGAAGAGCCATTGATCAATACAGACCGCTAGGACGAGTGCTTCCATTGGTGACCATGGCTGAGCAAGCGGAGAAAGTGGAACAGAGTCCCTTGATATCTACCCACCCCTATTCGGCTCCAGGAGGCTTCCTGATTATCCGCGTAGAGGGTGTGGAGACAGTGGTCTGTCTCTGCCTGAAGTGCAGACTGCCGGGCGGAGCTGTGGGTAGCGAGACTCGATGTCCTCATTGTGGACTGCAATATATGTGGCCTATGACGACGTTTGTGCCGGTACAAGCCGTGGGAATGAAAGATCCTACCCCGATGTCGTCAGCGGAGTTTCCGGGTGCACTGTGGAGTGCGAGTGCACCGCAGAGCCGGAATCAAGCCAAGTTCTTAAGGCAGAGAAAACCAGCCATCGGAGAGGTGACCGGAAAGGAGCCCATCGACGGTTCCCTACTGGAATACCCCGCCCGAACTGTAAATTAGAGTCCTCGGACGAGGAGTGTGCCAGGCTGGCAGAGGCACAGGACTTGTTGACGTAGTACCATACTAGTGGTATCCCGTGGCGGGATGCTATCCCTCGTGGTGTGGAGACACGGAGTCGAGTGTCTCCTGTACCGCGACAACCCGATCGCCGGAGTCCCACTGCCGTGGTGACTAGCGAGTCGGAAGGAGGTCGATCCACCCCGACACTGCGGAGCAGTAGGTTAACTCCGTGCTCGCCGCAGATCCCGGGGGTGGAGGTGAACGAAGAGCGGATCCAGGGTCAGGCTGGACCGCACAGCAGACGGGCGTTGCCGGATGTCCTCGTGGAGAAAGAGGTCTCGATTGGGGACCCAACCCAAGATGGCGTCGCAGCACGTGCGTGTCCAGAGGCAGTTCCGGACGACCAGAGCGGTGTCGAGTGGGAGGCGATCGCGCCTCCACGGTCGAGTAGTGGGAGTCGATCCCCTACGGACAGACGGAGTGGGCGCTCGAACCGGAGAGCGAGAGGCTCAGCTGCTGAGGGAAAGAACGGACTTTGTGGCGGACGTGAGTCAGGTATTGCGGAGGAGCAGGCCGTGACCCTGCCGGTACCTACCGTCCGGCCCCGTCCCCCAACCCCGTCCATCCCCAAAGTTAGCCCCAAGGCCCTAGTTCAATCCCCTGTCCCTGTCACCTGTTCCTTCGGGTCTACCTCTAGCCTGGGGATGTCAGGGGATTCCCGGGGTCCTACCGAAGAATGGACTGGAAGCCTGGACTGGGGAACTTCGGATGATGGGTTGGAGGGTGGAGGGAGGATTTCCCGACGAGGGTTGGTACCCAGTGATAGCACTAGTATGCTGAGTATCACAGGTGGACACTGGTCACAGCGTCGGGGAAAGGTTACGCCATCTGAGGGTACTTCAGGGGTATCATCGGGCGGGCCTGAGGAGGAAGAGCCACTAGAACCCAACTCAGAGGAGGTACGGGAAACTAGATGGTGGGCACCATTATATGAGGGTTATGTCGCCTGGATAGACCGCACCCGTTTCATTCTAGAAAGGGATGGGGTGGTTGACCATTGGTGGGCTCCTGGGGATTTCGACGATGAGGCCTATCTCAAGGAGCTGCGAGTAAGGTGGGATCGAATCCAAGGAGGTCTTATTACCCCAAAGGGATCTGAAGGGTTAGATGACCCGGTGGAGTCAGATGAGCCCCTGTCATGGATGTTACCGGGAAAGGCTGGGCAAACTAAATTAACCCGGGCCTGCCGAGCTGAACGGGCTATTACAGCCAAATATAAAAGGTCTCATGGGCTTGAATACCCATATGTCCCCGAACCTCTGATGAGGGAAATAGAGGACAATCGAGAGAGATGGCTTCGTAATGATATAGAATATTATATCGTTAATAAGGGAGGAGCCATTAAGGGAGTTCATGCTGAGCAGAGGGTTTCCCAACTGATGAGGGTTTGGAAAATCGGGCGCAGCATTTATATGCACATGGTGGTGTATTGTAATGAGCGAGGCTTGCCCCGAGAGTATAGCGTGACAGTCACCGATGCAGAGGGGAGGGAGGTGAAGAAACCAGACCCTAGACACTACTTTTAGGTCCCGTCAAAGAGTGGTCTGCCCTTTTCTTTAACGCTCCCTGCTGGTCAGTGAGTGAAAGGTTCTTACATTATTATGTGGATGTGATACCATTTGACGCTTAATTTGTGTGTTCTTATACAGTGTTTCCTGGAGCAAAGTACACCAAATTTAGGCACCAGCCGGGACGGTGGGGATTCACCAGGGGGAGTATATAGCCATGCATAATAATGGTATATTACTTTCCTCTCTGTTGGCAGTAAGTCCTGGTAAGTACAGGTATGCCAGCAGTAGTTATGGAGGTTTTCCCTCACACCATGGTGTGGTGCCCTATGTATGGAGGGGAGAGGCTGTATGCTCTGAGTCCCTGGATAGTGACATCAGGGATGCGCCTGCCCCCTGAAGTATATAAGGCACAACACAGTTAGTTATCATGTGTTCCAGTAGCTGTGGAAAGTTGTTGGGAAGTTGTATTTTCCTGCAAGGGGATTGTAGGAACACTTTGTGACCCTAGTGCAGTAACTAGTGGTCCAGTTGACCAATCAGCCTGTCCAAAGCCACTCTGTGCCCAGGGACCTGGCACAGAGAGGGTCTCCCTAGGAGAAGAGGGAACCCCACTTCAATACGGGAGGGCGTACCTGGCAAAGGGACAGCACCAAGAGATGTGCGGCTAGAGCCGGCAGCTGCATGGGGCAGTCTGCTACATCACCATCTACAATAAAGATGACCTTGTTAACGAAACCCCCACTGTGTGAGTGTGAAATTACTCAACCGTGGCCGTCACCACCAAGAAGGAGTTCCTCACCAGGACGCACAGATCCTGATGAGATGGAGGCGCTGCACATGATGTAAGTTGAACTCGCACCCACTACCTCAGCTACCTGTCCTGCTGGAAATCCCCTAATAACATCAAGCGGGAGACTCAGGAGTCCTGTGGCCTACAGGTGCATCACCAAACACGAACATGTAATGGGGGTTGGTTGCTAGAGTACCCGGGCCAATGTGAGATTGGAGGGGGGGAAACCCGTTACATATATATATATATATATATATATATATCTATATATATATATATATATATATATATCTTAATATATAAAATCGAATGGTTAGTGAGGTTAGTGCTATCTGCGGTGAATCTGATTGGTCCGTGACTCTCATTGGCCAAGAGGTACGCCCCACTGTGACATCACCTCCTTCACTCTCACACACTTGCAGTCACACCACACGCCCAGAACCACTGAGGACTCCTTGGTAAGTTGACATATCACACTGTCACCCCCCACACTCACACTCAACACTGTACACACACTCACTGTCACACTCACACTCAACCCTGTACACACACACACACTGTCACCCCTGTGTACACACATTCACACTCACCCGTCAAACAACAACCTGTACACACATACACACACACACACACTGTCAGCCCTGTGTACACACACACACACACTCTCACCCCTGTGTACACAAACACACATCTTACACATTCCACACATTCACACTCACCCATTACCTTTATTGTCCCTGTGCACATCATCTCTTTTCATCCCGCTCTCTGGCCACATGCCCGTCTAAACCGCTCATATATGCCCGCCGCCGCGCACATTACACCGCCCGCACGCGTCCATTACATTTATTGTCCCTGTGCACATCATCTCTTGCCGCCGCGCACATTACACCGGCCTCTCTCTGGCCACATGCCCATCTAAACCGCTCATATATGCCCGCCGCCGCGCACATTACACCGCCCGCACGCGTCCATTACCTTTATTGTCCCTGTGCACATCATCTCTTGCCGCCGCGCACATTACACCGGCCTCTCTCTGGCCACATGCCCGTCTAAACCTCTCATATATGCCCGCCGCCGCGCACATTACACCGCCCGCATGCGTCCATTACCTTTATTGTCCCTGTGCACATCATCTCTTGCCGCCGCGCACATTACACCGGCCGCTCTCTGGCCACATGCCCGTCTAAACCGCTCATACTGTATATGCCCGCCGCCGCGCACATTACACCGCCCGCACGCGTCCATTACCTTTATTGTCCCTGTGCACACGCGCGCACATTACACCCCCTCCGCTCACCTCTCCCGGATCTCCATCCCCGGCGGGGGAACAGGCAGCGGACCCCCTTCCTCCCTCGCGGCGCCTAAGATGGCGACGCGCCCGGAAAAAAACCCTTCTTCCCTCGCGGCGCCGAGTGAGAAGATGGCGGCGGCCGGAAGTAGAGGTAGGTGTCGCGTGTGTGTCGCTCTAGGTGACGTGTGTGTGTGTGTGTGTGTGTGTGTGTGTGTGTGTGTGTGTGTGTGTGTGTGTGTGTGTGTGTGTGTGTGTGTGACACTGTGTGTGTGTGTGTGTGACACTGTGTGTGTGTGTGTGACACTGTGTGTGTCGCCCCCCCTGCCTTTCACGCCCCCCCGCCTTTCACGCCCCCCCCTGCCTTTCACGCCCCCCCCTTGCCTTTCACGCCCCCCCTGCTTTTCACGCCCCCCCCCTGCCTTTCACGCCCCCCCTGCCTTTCACGCCCCCCCCGCCTTTCACGCCCCCCCCCGCCTTTCACGCCCCCCCCGCCTTTCACGCCCCCCCGCCTTTCACGCCCCCCCCGCCTTTCACTCCCCCCCCGCCTTTCATGCCCCCCCCCCCGCCTTTCACGCCCCCCCCCGCCTTTCACGCCCCCCCCGCCTTTCACGCCCCCCCCCGCCTTTCACGCCCCCCCCCGCCTTTCACGCCCCCCCCTGCCTTTCACGCCCCCCCCTGCCTTTCAGGCCCCCCCCCTGCCTTTCAGGCCCCCCCCCCTGCCTTTCACGCCCCCCCCCCTGCCTTTCACGCCCCCCCCTGCCTTTCACGCCCCCCCCGCCTTTCACGCCCCCCCCCTGCCTTTCACGCCCCCCCTGCCTTTCACGCCCCCCCTGCCTTTCACGCCCCCCCCTCACGGCCTCCGGGCAACGCCGGGTATATCAGCTAGTATATATATATATACCGTACAAAACATATGCATTTAATCACCTCCCTGCCTTTGTTGACAACTGTAACATTTTAATGTTACTCTTTTACCAGTAGATGGCGCTAAAAGCATTCACTCATGAAAAACTATTTTGTTAAATTGCGAAAAGCATCTGATTCATTCTAATTATATTAAAATTATTTTAAACATTTCTTTAAAAATGCTAATGGCAGCAATGGTGTTAGAATTTGTCTAAATTAATAGAGTACTCTATAAATTCCTTATTGACTTATTGTATTGTATTGTATGTCTTTATTTATATAGCGCCATTAATGTACATACTGTAGCGCTTCACAGTAGTAATACACGGGTAATCAAATAAATAACAGATAATATAAATAACAAATCATGGGAATAAGTGCTTTAGACATAAAAGTAACATTAAGGAAGAGGAGTGTAAAGGCTACAATAGTCCATTTGCTATTGCTAGATGTTTTTAATTTATTTTTTAATCCCAAATATATATACTTTATTTCCCAGTATTACGGCCCAAATTTCCGCGTCCCAGGACTGAAGTTGAGTATGGGGGGGGGATGAGCCTGTCGGTTGCCATAACCTGTCAAGTAGGAAGGCAGCTTTTACCTGTGAGGAGAGGATGGGGGTGGTGAGGGGGTATAAGGTACCCATCAGTACCTGTGTGCAGGGTGGTGGCAGTACTTGTAAGTGTAAGCGTTGATGGTCAGGCCCAGAGAAGCCACACTCCCCTCCTCTGGGATGCTTGTTCTGGATTTTCCCTCCCTATTGGTGGCCCTGGCAACATTAACTTATTAATAACTTTCTTTCATATTATTTTTCTCCCATTGGGACCCAAAGTACTTCACAATTACATATAGCACACAAAAAATAGAATTTTACATGCACGGTCCCTGCCCCAACCAGCTTACAATCTAAGTGTAGCCATGCATAATAATGACTGCATACATCTTCCCTGTTGGCAGTAAGTCCTGGTAAGTACAGGCCTGCCAACAGTAGTTATGGAGGTTTTCCCTCACATCCTGGTGTGGTGCCCTGTGTAAGGAAGGGAGTGGCTGTATGCTCTGAGTCCCTGGATAGTGACATCAGAGATGCGCCTGCCCCCTGAGGTATAAAGGGCACAACACTGTCAGTTAGTGTTGTTGCAAGGTTGGCAGAGAAGCATCTGGTAGAATGTATCTTCCTGCATAAGGGATTGGAGGAATACTTTTGTGACCCTAGTGCTGTAACTAGCGGTAGCAGAGTGACCAATCAAGTCTGTCTAAGCCACACTGTGTCCAGGGACCTGGCGCAGTGGTGATCTCCCTAGGAGAAAGGGAATCCCACTTCAATACGGGAGGGCGTACCTGGCAAAGGGACAGCACGGAGAGATGTGCGGCTAGAGCCGGCAGCTGCATGGGGCAGTCTGCTACATCCAAAACTATAATAAAGATGCCTTGTTCAAAGAAACCCCCACTGTGTGAGTGTGAGATTACTCAACAGTGGCAGTCACCACCGAGAAGGAGTTCCTCACCAGGACCATCTCCCTGCGGAAGCATAGATCCTGATGAGGTGGAGGCGCTGCACGTGAAGTAAGTTGGACTCGTACCCACTACCTCAGATACCTGTCCTGATGATATCCTCTAAGAACACCAAGCGGGAGACTCAGGAGTCCTGTTACTTGCAGGTGCACCACCACACACGACCTTGTAATGGGGACCGGTTAGACCACACGGGCCAATGTGAGATTGGGTGGGTCAGACAAGGGGGGTCCAGCCGTTACATAAGTGTGGTGCTTTACTTGCCCAAGGTCACAAGGAGCTAACACTGCGATTTGAACAAGACTCCTCTACTTCAAAGTCAATGTAATTCTTTTCAGAGTCAGTGCTTTTGCATTATTTCAGATGTTAATTGAAGGGAGAAACTTGATTCATTTTAACAAGGCTTTATATCAGTGATTCCCAATTGTTTTATACTGTACTGGGTCAAAGTAATTGTTTTGCCTTTGAGCCCCTCTTCCACATATACTGCACAAACAAAATAAGTTTTCAAGAAATCCCATTAGTTGGGTTATTGATGCAGGTAGGTAGAAGCTGGCTGTGCTCTGTTTGTCACACTACTACCTGGATTTATACTTTGGACGGATGCACGCCGTGGATGCTTCCAGTGTTCCTGCACCATACAGGTAATGGGCCACAGTGCCTTGTAATTATTCCTGTTTTCTCTGGACATTGCAGCTTATAACTATCATATGACCGGGTTTATTTAAATGTGTCATTTTATGCAGATGTCAAGTGGACACCACTAGACACATACTCCTTTTACATTTCTGTAAGCATGCAGATTGTGGACACTGTGTTAACATCCGGACATTCATTGGATTTATGGATTAATTCCTTATGAAGCCTTACTTGGTTTCTAGAAGGCCACTACTGGTTTTGGAGCACCACAATACCAACCATTGTATTGATGCAGGTACAGTAAACTGCCTTCTTCGCTCTTCAGCAATCATGTGGTCGCAACATCACTGTGGTGACACAAATAGAAGAGGAGAGGGGTTAACATGATCTCTCATAGAAATCAAGCAAAAAAGGCATCACATTCACAGAATATCACAATGCCCCCAGCATGCCGGCTCTCTTGAATTCAGTGAATATCTTTAGGGCACTAAACAGGTTAAAGGAGCAATCCAAGTGGGCTATTTGTTTTGCAACTTTTTTTATTTTTAACATATGATTAAAGCAGGGGGTCTTTGTAGCTGAAAACCATTAATTTCAGCTCTGGAGACACCCTGGTTCCAGAGATACAGACCTCCAAAGGGGGTGCCACTATCTTCTGCAAGTTTAAAGCTCCCGTGTCATGTGGGCCAATAGGAAGCCACACCGGATGACGTCACAGCCTCCTATTGGCCCGCAGGATGTGGGAACTTTGAAAAGTGTCCATTACATGATCCCTGCTAGCTGAGCAGAGCGGCTACCAGCAACCCCTCTGAGGTAAGTATCTCCGGAAGCAGGTGGCCCCCCGGAGCTTAAATTAATGGGGTTCAGCTCCGGAGACCCCCTGCTTCAATCCTATGAAAATGATTGCCCGCATGGCTTGCCTCTTTTAAGTCCCACGAGTTAGAAAAAACTGCTCTATATGAGGAATACAGTTGCAATCTTCACATTTCTATTTATTTTAGTGTAGCACTGCTTCCCCCGCCCTCTGGGAGATGAGACAGCTACTGAGTGTAATGTTGTGCGGTTTACCTGTAGGCTCAAAGGAGGCCTGAACCTCCGCTGCTGGGAGCCTGGTTGGTTCCGGTGACAGCTCCTCCACTTGCGAAGGATCCGGGTAGTACCGGATATGAACGGTGGTGTTCGGTGGTGTTCGGAATACTTTTCACTTTTCCACTTTACCCACCTCCTCTACCCCCAACAACACATACAGTAATGGGCAAAATTACTATTATCCAGATATGGATAATAGCTCATTTGCCCATTCTAAAATCAAACATTAGCCAGCATAAATAAAGTAAATAAAACGTTCTACTTACCCCTGCCATCATGAAGGGTATCCTCGTCAGCATACTCCAGATCCATGTCCTCCATTGCCAGCATGAGTACAAGAAAAAAAACAATCTAATGGCCCCTAACTCCTTAATCACCTTAGCAATTAATAACCGCTATAGTAATTAAGGGGTTAACCCACCCTCCCCTGCTACCCCCACCTGTGAGGCCTAACCACCCACCCAAGGGCACTAGACCCACCCATTGATTGGCACAGTGGTACATAATACCATATAATATGGGCATAATAAGCCACTATAGCACTCAATAGTCAACCTAATACAAATCATTAAGGCCAAAAATACACAATAATAAAAGAAATACACACGCACCTAAACACCCAAACAATAAAAGAACTAAAAAGCCTAAAGTACACTTCAATAAAATTCATCTATCACCTAAAGAGCAAAATAATTAAAATGATGTTATTCTAAAACATAAGAATTCAATTAAATAAACACCTAGCCAGCAAATCAATTAAAGAAATTATACAGCTAAGCAACAAAACAATTAATTAAATAAAACTGCTAACCAATCCTAAAATGTACTAAAAATAAGCCATCCAAATACCAAACAATTTAGTAATAAACAGAAATAGAAAAAATAACAATAACAATCATTTCAAAAGAAGCATTTGCCAAAAAATGCATTGCCTGTCACAGTATTTATCTGTACCCTAACGGGGCACAGATTCATACATTAGCTGTCAATGGTCAATGAAAAACCTAAAAATAAATAAATACAATCAAAAATCCTGAAAAAAAAGACCATTTCATACATTCAATATTTATCTTACCTTTAGAAGACTTCCCCCTCCGAATCCTGGCGTATCAGGATGCCATATCCTTTTTAACTAATGGAACATATCACATGGTACAGGAACCAATTGGATTGTCTTCAATCCCATTGGCTGTAATACCATGTGATATGAGCCATGTGGTTTTAAGGATGTGACGTACCTCCCTAGGAGACGTCACATCCCTAAAAAAAAAAAATAAGGGGTGTCCCCGAACCTGAAATCAACGCGGCTCTGCTCCGAAGACCACCTGCTCACGTACACTTGTATTCAAAGTTATTATCAAAACCCTGTTATCAAAACCCTGTGATCGCTGGCGAGATATGCGCAGGCCAGATCGTAGTACATCACTGCAAGGAGACGAATGAGGCCTTTTGAGAGAGGCGAACATCACATCGCTGCTCCTCGACAGTTTTGTCATTTTGCTATCGCTGGTCTTAAGAGTCTTTCTGAATACAGTGATAACTACACTGACAAAACTGCCGGCGTAACAGGACCAGCAAGATGTTTTATGATGGCTACTAGAATAGGCCCCTGAGTATTTGTTTAAGACCAAACAATTGCAGGAGAGTCATGCAGATTAATACTTGTAGTTTTTCTCCTTGCTCAGTATTAAATATTTCAGCCTCAATTCAGCTACAAGATACAGTAGGTTTCCATTCATTACAGCAAGAAGCCAAGTATGGTGAGAACACAGGGCCGGCCTTACATTTGACAGGGCCCAAGACGCCATATCGTCAGTGGAGCTGCTCCTCCTGCAGAATCATGACATGACGGGATAACATGACGTCACATTGTAATGGAAACATGTCATGTCGCCATGAACGCAGGGCCGGCCTTACCTTTGACAGGGCCCAAGGCAGCATACTGTCAGTGGAGCCGCTCCGCCTGCAGGATCATGATGTCACGGCATAACATGACATCACATTGTCATGGAAACGTGTCATGTCGCCATGACAATGCGATGCTGCAGAAGGAAGGCTGCTCCGCATAAGGTAAGAGCCCCCCTGCACACGCACACACGCACTTCCCCCAGCTACACACACCTCCTGCATCTAGACACACATGCACTCACCCACCACCACCCCAAGTCCATCTGTCATCCCCGTCCATACCACCCTCCCCCGTTCCTACCGGGGGTGAGCAGCGGTACGGTCCCGTTCAGGTTCTTGGGCTCCCTAGCTCCATCCCCCAGCTCTCCTCTCTCCTGTCGGGCGGAACATGGATCCCGACGCCGACAGGAGGAGGGAAAGGAGGGAGCGCGGGGCTCCCCAAAGGTGAGGGCCCCAAGGCAACCGCCTTGCTTGACTTGCCCTAAGGCCGGACCTGCCTGAGAAGTGATTAACTGTGTTTTTCCCCACTTCTCAATATATTGAAAAGGGGACTCTGGGGATGATTGAACAGGCAACACTGTATTGTTTTATTAGCTGCAGTAATTTAAACAAATATGATGTATAATGCCCCCATAACATTAATAGCAGCAACACTACATAAATCTTTTTGTAGTCCATGGTGTTTCCTTAGTGATAGCTGTTATTACACTGAAAAAGTGTAGAACTCTAAACCCTGAAAAGATAAGCCCCTATTAGCTATGCTATGAAGATACTCCCCAATGCTGGAGAAGAGGTCAACTTCTGACAAATGTGTGAGAATAAAATATTCTCAAGCACAGAGAAGAAACTTTACAGCATGTTAAATAAGGGCTATATGGAATGAAAGAACTGTTTTGATCCATTCCAGCATGCCCAGAATGTTGAAATGATACAAGCTACAGTATGTAGCTTCAGTTGTCTTTCTGCTTTTTCATTGCATACTACTACTGTCCCTACGCAAGATAATTTATCATCTGCTGCAGTAACAAAGGTCTTTTCTTTTTTTCTTTTTTCTTTGTGTCTCATGAAAATCAAATGAGAGCTTGCTAGTGTGTTCAGTTTTTTTTTGTTATATACAGTAGATGGAAAACCTCTCAGTAGCATACCGATGTAGCAAGACTTAATGCCTCTCAGTAGCATACAGATGTAGCAAGACGTTATGGGTTTGGTGTCGCGGCACGGAAGGATTAACGCTGCAGGGGGTACCACGCAGAAGCATGGCCCCCCCTCCTACACACACAGCGTGATTGCGCCAGACTCTGTCCCCAGCACCACAGACTTTTCCTTGTTTATCTGCGGCACTGGGGTTAGTCTTCCTACATCTGTAAATGTTCTCCAAGTTTGCATGAAAGGAAACAAGGCTCTTGGGGGCAG